>NW_009190720.1:40710-41024 GCF_000690835.1 Fulmarus glacialis
CAGTCCCCTTGGCCCGTTTGCCCAGAAACCCCTCCAACCAGGGGCCTGCAAGACCTCCCTCCGGTCCCCTCGGCTGCAGAGAAACACAGTGCAGCATGGTCACTCTGGCTAGGCACAGGCACCAGCACCCTTTATTTGGCACATGCCCCTTTGCAAAGGCACCCTTGCCCCTTTGCAGAGGCCCCCCCGCCCCCCCCCCAGCCGTTGCTGACCCCCCTCCCGCTGACAAGGGTGGCTGCCGCGATGGCTAAGGCCCCTGCCACCCGACTCTCACGGGCTGCTCATAGCTTCTTGGCGTGGCTGCTGTCCCTGGG
>NW_009190721.1:0-36024 GCF_000690835.1 Fulmarus glacialis
CCCCCCCCGCCTTTCTTTTCTGGAAAAGTACAGGTATCGTCTAAGTGAGTTTGAGTATCTGGTAAAAACAATCACAGAAATAACCAAGAAAACCCAAGGTTGTTGATACTGGGGTATCTAGGTGCCTATCTGAATGGTTTGATTGTACATCAACTGACTGTGAGAACAGTTGAAGTACGACACAACTACTGTGCACTTAAAGCACCCGTGTTTAATGTTATAGTCAGCCTTCAGTAAGCGTCATTGAGATAAGCTGTGTGCGTCATGATAGAATCTAATATTCTCTAGGTTATTATCTAAGAAATCAAATTTCATTACAGTTTTGAAATGCTTATCTGTCTGTCAAAGAAAGGTTTTTCATTTCTGTGGAAATCTAAAACTTGAATATACTGAATTTGTGTCTTAAATGTTTGCTACACAATACAGTATTTTAAATTCAGACATGGAATTTTTATGGTTGAGGTATGACAAAACAAATGCCCCTGTTGTACAAGAAGCTGGTGAGTTTGATGTGAATCTAGGTTTTGAAACCATTATCCTGAGTAGTAAGTTAAATCTTTATAACATATAGGTACTGCCATTATGGATGACACCCATTTTTTAATTATGTTGTTGAGTTTTCCTTAAATTGACATATCACTGTGGTTGCCAAATACAGAAATTAAGAGTAAAGCTTTCCCAAACAAGCACAGATCAGATATAAAATACTACACTGGCTTTGTTTGCTTAAATTATTTTGTTGATCCATCACTACTACTTATTGTCTTACTGCTTTTAACAAAATCATTTGTTTTGTTCAAAAACAGGTTTTATCAGATGCAACCCTTCTAAGAGCTCTTGAGCTACTTTTGTGCTAAACATGGTCTTTTACTCCTCACTTCGTTACTTGTGAAGAGATTTCATAAATACTACTCCGTAAAACAAGCTGGAAAATACCAAGCTCCAGGAAAAACTATAGTTACAAGTAAGGATAGAGGTTTATGTCCGTGCTCTAAATAGTCTCATGATAAGGCCAGAATTATTTTTGAAATTAGTAATTGGTACTTGCACTAAACAGCAGAACACTTTTATGCAGACGCTAAAAGTATTTTAGGAAAAAATCGACTATTAAACTGCTAAAAAATTTTTATTTGTATTCTCTGAAGTTGACCATAAGGCTAGCTCCCCTTATAGCAGTGCTCTTTTAAGAAAATCCGATTGTGCGTTTATTTCAAGAATACAATTCCACAAAAACACTGCAAACTTTCTCCAGCTACTGGAATTGGCTATGCCAAAAAATGTGTGTTTTGCTGCTTTCAGTATTTCCTTTCTCAATTTTGTGTAAATATAAACGGGGATTTGAACTTACGGGGGGGGTGTGGAAAAAAGCTCTACAAGGTATCTATGCGTGCTGTTTTCTGTCTTGAGGGTTTTGGTACAGTTTCAGATTGATTAGCTCAAGTATGCTGTGTTTGGAGAGGAGAACTGACTTGCTTTTCATCCCAATACAGACTTGTCCCTCAAAAAAGTCTGCAATTGGGTAGTGGCGTAATGCCGTGGTGTTTTAAAGAATATTCCTTTTGAATGCAAGATCTTTTCAACAAAATAGTGTTGTCATCAGTTTGGTACTACGCGCTTATAATTACTGTGTAATTATAAAGAAATACATAAAACTTTGACTAATTATGTTGCAGAAAAGGGTTATTTGTGCTATGATGGCATCTAAAAAGTTTTTCAAAATGAGCGACTGAAGTTGAAAGAAACATTGATTTAACAGGGTGTTAGTTCTAAGGACAAAATGCCTGCTTACAGGGAGTATTTTGTATTGAAACGTGCTCAGATGTGGCCATGTGTTTTTTCCTTTATATATTTGTGTGGTTTTTCTTTTTTTTAAGAATGCAGACAGTTGCTTACTTGGATTGCTTTAATTCGTAAGTGCTAATGTCTTCAATTTGATGATCTCCCCTTAAATGGATCAATTTAATTTTGCCAAATGTCAAGGAAAAAAAAGGTGAACATCAAGTTTGTAATTGTTTTTATACATTAAATATGTACAAAATTAGAAGTGCCCTGATATAAAACACTTAATCTCGAGATTATATTTAGTAAAAAAGCCATCATTTACATATCTCTGTAAGTTCAAATGTAACTTCTTACAATCCCTCTCATTACCAACAGAGGCAATAAAGCTCCAGTGAAATTGCCATGACTAAGTCTTCTCATGCATTGTTTCAGTGTATTATTTGTAAGACTTATTTCTAGAATGTGTTTACAAGCAGGGGAAAAAAAAGAAAGGATAGAATACTTGTCTTCTGCATAAAATATAAGTCTGGTTTTTTTGGGGGTGGTCGGGGAGAGGAAATCTAAGAACTGTGGCAACCTCTTGCCTACTGCTTATTCTAAATGTTTAGAAGTACAAAACGGAGCTGATCTTTTCCAGCTATGCTGCAGTGACATTACCTAGCATGTGAAGGACGACACCACACACAGTGCATTTGTTTAAATATGGTTGAAGACCACCGTATAGAAGTGACTTTTTTATTGATCAACCTGTTAATAAGTAACTTACGACTTGCTTCAAAACTGTTTTACAATGAAATCCGTACTGAGAAATCTTTATTTAAGAAAGATATAATTTTTTAAGAATGCATTTAATTAATAAACTTTTGTCATTCACACGTTATTTAAATAATGTTGCCAGAAGTCTCTGTAGATTTTATTTGAGTATGATACACTGACTATGTTTGGTTTTTAAATCCATGGTACCATTCAGTCCTGTGAGCTCTCAAAGAGTAGACCATGCCATTAAATACTTGATGAAAGTATAATCTTAGGCCTTAGCTTTGTAATATGTAGCTGACTGTTTCAGTACCAACATGTACAAGTATCAGCATGAGTAGAGTTTTGCTCCTGACAGTTTCAACAGATGCCTCTAACTTAAACCCAAGTCCGGGCATTTAAAACTCCCTGCTTCTGGAAGTTCTTCACTAACTGGTCTTCAAGGGCTCAATTTAACAAAAGCTGCCTAACTGTCATTTGAATGTTCTACATGAAATTACAGCTGTTTCCTTTCTAAACTCAATTCTGTCTCTTCGGAGTGTAACATTTCAAGCCCTCCTCCCTTGAAGAGTTCAGAGGACAACTGGCAGGAGTCGGAACGATAAACCTGTAAAGCTAATTAGGACCAGGAAGCTGCCCAGGAAGCCTGTGAGATGATGGAGCTGCAAACGTCCTGTGGGGAGAGGACAAGGCTGTGGCTGGGCAGCCAAGTGACCTCTCCATTACATTTGCTGTTGAAGAAACAGGAGCGAAGCCCATGCTGGAATTGATCACCAAGCCTCGCTCGTGGGTGGTGAGCTGGAGCTACTGGGCCAACTGACAGACAGCTCAGCTGCTGGAGGGACATCCCCCTCACGCATGCATGTGGGGTTTTTTTTCTTTACTGGTGGACTTCTCTCCAGCCAGAGAAGGCAGTGTGGTGAGGCACACGTGCTCTCCATGCTCACGTCAATGCTTGTGAATGTCTGTGATCCATGTAGGTGGCCATGCACATTACGTATATAGGTACTGCAGGCCATGCGCCTGCTGGGAATGTATCTTCAGCCTTGCTACTGACGATCCTAGAGACATGGAGCAGCAAGGCTTGCTTTTTTCTGGCATGTTTTCCTCTAACATTTACGTAATTAAAACAATGACTCAGCTAGAAGTGAAAGTTTTATTTAATAAATATAATTTTCATAAACCATTTTTAAAACAACTTCTACTGACCAAGCTGTACAATAAGCAAGCACACCGACTCGCTGTCAGAAAATCAAAAATAACATGAGGCAGCCACAGTGTCAGAGGTCCAAAATTCTTTGTACTAATTATTGCTAGTTTCCAGTTGTCAATGCCCCTTATTTGCCTAAAATAAAAAAATCAACATCTTTAAAAAGGTACTTCTTGCAGAGATGATCTCATTCAAGTTTTTCTCTTCAAAAAAAGCAGAACTTGATCACACTTAAGTGAAAAATCAGGAGTCTAGATGATTTTTTTATTTTTTTATGCACAGGACCTGAACTCTCTCATGGGGCCATAACTGGGAATTGCAAAAAATACGTTCTTTGCTGCCATAATGATATCTTATTTATACCTGAAAGCGAGTCTCATTTTTAACCATTTTGCCCCTTTCTAAACTACATGCCTCATGGATTACTCATGGATTATCTTTTATCCCATTGCCAAAATGTAGAGCAGTTGAGAACCTACTGATGTATGATACACCACAGGCCGTTTCCTTCAGCCAAGTCACAGTTTGTGTCATAAACAGCAGTGTATTTCATTTCTTTCCCCTTCATGTTACATGTAGAGGTCTTTAGCCCATGGCCCCTCCGGTTTTATTCATGTCTATGCATTTATACAAACTGGAAACAACAAAAAAGTCGTATCTACGGTGATGACAATTGTATGTACTTATTGTAATACAACATCATAGCGTGGCAACAGCTAGAGCAAGGCGAATACTTCAACGTGATGAGAACATTCCTTTTAACGAAAGCCACAGAAGCTTGGGCAGCACACAAGGTCTCTCTGTTATTTCTGATGCCTTGACGAGCAGTATTTAGCTGAAGGAGAAAAATCTATGGAAAGCAGAAGCCTTGCAAATACCGACACAAATGCACTTCTAAGACGACTGACGGCAAGAGTTGCTACAGCCATGAGCATCCAATCTTTCCTCCTCCTGTTATAAATTGAGTCATTCCAATAGAGAGCAGAAACCAGACAAATCATGCCACTGGAGGTAAACAACAGAAGCAAAGAACATACAAACCAACCAACAGTAAAAACATTCACAGAAAAGAAACAGATCTGCAAAGAAGAAAGTTTAACTGGGAAATAATTCAGGAACAGAAAAAAGGCTAAAATGAGTCCACAATGAACGGTTTGCCCGGCTCTAGGAATAACTCCCTTAAAACAATGATGTCCGTGTAACAAGGCAGTGGCGATGGTGTGAGTTATTAGGTATTGTACACCAAGAAAAAGAGACTCTCAAAATAAATGGTTCAGAAGCACATTATGATGAGCACTTCTGAACACTGAATTTTACCAAAATCACTAATATTTAGAAGTACAGAAATATCAGCTAAAACTATTAAAAATAATGTAGACTACAGCTTTGAGACATTTCTAACACTAGAAAATGAGATTTTTTTTCCCAATATAGAAGTTACACTGTCATAAAAAAACATATGTTTGGAAGTATTACCAAAGGTGTCCAGTAAGAAATTATAGTTGCCTAATATGCATTCTAAGTTGCATAATCTTTTCTCAAATCATCTTTTGCACTAGAAAACAAGAAATCATTCTGAAAATGTAAAATCAAATTTTTCAGCATTCCTTCCTTTGCATTTTTTGTTCCCCCTCCCCCTCCTCATAACCTTAAAAAACATACAGAATATTTTAAGCGAAATATTTACATTTTAGTTTATGAAACAATTCAGAGCATCTTCCTACTTAATCTTTCCCACTGCACCCTTTAAAAAGCGTAAGTTTGGGAACTAAAACTATGGTTTTCTAAGTAACGAAAACAAACCCCATTTTTCACGGAACAAGAACTAAAAATCTGCTGAGAACTCAATCCCGTTCTGAAGGTGGCTACGCAGAAGGTGCTTCTTCAGAGACACTGCATAGTAAAGTGACTATACACTACTCTTGCTTTTAACCAAGAACATCTACTATAGGCTTTTCTGCCATACATTATGGATTTCAAGGCTAAGAGGTAATTCTAAAACATTTCCTCTCTATGGCAAATTCTCCTTCACCCATTCACACTCTAAATCAGAGAGATGAGTGCCAGCGTTACACTGCATTAGCTGTATTTTGTTCAGTCTTCTTCATGAAGAATTCTACACTGTACCCGATGCACAGTGACTGGTTTCATACACTTCAGCTGTCAAATACACAAACATCTTTTTTCCTTGAATAGGAGCATTTTTAGAAGATTTGTGACATCAGTACCA
The DNA here is from genome assembly GCF_000690835.1 of Fulmarus glacialis. Classification (NCBI taxonomy): domain Eukaryota; kingdom Metazoa; phylum Chordata; class Aves; order Procellariiformes; family Procellariidae; genus Fulmarus; species Fulmarus glacialis. Next base: position 5,979 of record NW_009190721.1, read on the forward strand.
AAAGCAGTCACTTCTTGCATCCAAAATATTTGTCGGACCAAAAAATCTGGTCTTACGCAAACCAATTCTACGTTCTTACTAAATGAGAAATTACTGATTTAGATTTACTGCAAATAGAAAAATATACCTTGGCAGGCAGATGGATTCTTAAGTTCTTCCTGAATTGTTTAAATGCATGTTTCTTCGGTAACCTTACAAACACTGGGAAAAGGGAAAGTAGGGGGAAAGGGAGAAGAGGAGATAGAGGGTTTTAAAGAAACACATAATGAACGTAAATTATTCTTCAAATATAGGACTGTGCTGCTTTTGTGCAAATATAATTACCATATTTGTGTGGCAAAAGCCAAAATACATATATGTACAGAGCTGAGCCAACCTAAATGCTTGGAGCGGGGTTGTATATCAAAGCCTCTGCCTTCTACTATACAAAATCAGCCACAGTTTATATTTCAATACATGATGCACTAACCACACAGAGTAATGAGGTTACACGGTCACACAAACTGACTGGATGATTAGAATGCTATGGTGGACGTGGACAAACAAGTACTTCTGAGAAGTGAAACACTGCGATTTAGACATAAAAGATACAGCTAAACAGCAGATATCTGATTAGAATATTTTTAAAAATTCTTTATTTCCTGGCATTATGAAGACTTAGAATGAGAAACTGCTAAGAAGAAAATCATTATTTTAAAAACAGATTTAATATTTTATATATATGATATATAAAGTAAGTTACAGGAGTGGGTGAAATCCAAGGGTATTTTTTTACTACTGCACATCTGGATAAAAGTTTTCTCGGGGACTGAAGAGATGACAATCAGCTTACTGCATCTCCGCATAGGAACCAGGTTTCAAACTATATGCAGTCAGATGAGTCACATGTTAATACCTATTACATGGAGTATGCAAGACTCAAGTTTCAGTGATTCTTAATCATCTGGACACTCGACGTGGGGATCTTGTCTGCAACTGAAATTTTCAAGCTTAGGCTTCACTGCGCTTACACATTTGAAGGCATGATACAGATATGAAGAACTATGAGCACTGAATTAAACACTTATTTAAAAGGAAAGTATGCTATATTTTGATTTTGTTTCTCCTGTTTCACAATTCATTTTCAGAGTTTCTTAATCGATTTGTGAACTGGTCTTCATCTATGCCAGTGGGACAAAAACCTCACATACTGCATGGTCAAGTCACCACGTGTTTCAAAACAAGGTTGCAATGACAATTTCTTTACTACACAAACATTGCCTTGAACAATGAGATCTTGAAAATCCCGCAGTATGTGCAGCCTTCACTTCAGTGAAGCTTCCAGTCACTAATGCAAAAATAAAGTTCCAAGAGAACTGAAGTAATACCAGTTAAAGTCATGAACAAGAATAATGAACAGCAGAGCTGTTTATAGGTAAGGAACATCCAAAGCATTTGATACCAGGAAAGTCAGACCTCTTGAACACTTCCTCTCCTGCAGCTCATGGAACTTGGGAGAATTTGGGATGACCGTAACAACAAGAGGGATACACTCCTCTGGCAGCAGCCCAGGCCCCACTGAGATCTCATACCAGGAGGGTAAGATGCGTCCACCTGAATTGTCAAATAAAAAGTATCTGCCAGGTAATTTGCTTGGGAGACAGCACTTAAGCCAACACTGGGAACTTGTGCAGGCAGGGTGAAAGCAGCTAATACTGGTTTTGTCCAAATCCTAATGCTTAACCGCATCTTTATTAAAGGAGTTCTTGTACATGTTATTTACAGTCTGTGTTCGATTAACTGTTTATTCCACCCAGAGACAATTTTAATATGCAGCTTTACATCTTTAACTGTCTGACAGGAAGGTTCTTCCAATTATTGGTGGGACTTCAGTGTCAGACTGACTTCCACTTGGATTGCCAAACAAGGGTCCAGAAGCAGCAGCATTTTTACCAGCCTCTGGCCATAAAAATTGCCGTACCTAAGGCAATACTCTATGGCTGTCCCTGGTGGCAGCACCTCTATTTTATCTCCCACATCGAAAGACAACCAATAGGTTTAGTCATCCTAGCTGAATGAACAGGCAAATTTTGTTACCCAGCCCCAAACATGCAGACGCGTTTATACTGGGACAATAGAGGTACCTGCAAGATGCACCATTCAAAGCTCCATCTGTGCAATTTGTTTTTATTGGCATACTTAGGTATCAAAACATTGCCATCAATGTCTCAGATCCTTCAGATATATGAAGATAATTAACCATTAATTGTATCTTCAAAGTACAACATGACCAAATATAAATACATGGAAAAGAATAAAACATGCAAAAATTCCCCAACTTTAAAAAGATTAAGAATTGAAAAAATTTATGCTGGTGACACTTTTGCACAAGCCACCAATTTTTACAAATTTTTCAATGTCAAGATCAAAAACTGTTAACAAGACACACAGGGCATGAGAAAAGGAGACTGGCTTCTGAATTATACTTTAAGAGAACAGTGAACTGTTACATACCTTATTATTCCAAATTATTGATTTGTAAAAGTTAACAGTGTTTTTCAAAGCAATGACTAATATATTGCCATTCATACACCAGCATAAATATTTGAATTGTATTTAACTCTCAAAAATTACTAAACTGATTGCTTATAGAATATAGTAACTGTCCATGGAAATAACAAAATTGATTTGCAAACTGCTAAGACAGCATTTGTAAGACACAGCTCAAAATTAATATGTGTGTTTAAAGTGAAGGGTCATCATGAAAAATGCAACTTTTAAAAGTTTCATTGTGCAAATTCAGTTCTATTGGATCACTCGGATTTGGGAGGAGAAAGATTTTGCCACTGCGCTATACTGACGTCTCAAGTATCAAATGTAGGATTCCAATCTGCTCGTATGGTAACAAAAAAGATTAAATGGTCAGAGGTAAAAGCGTTCCTTACAAATAAAAATTATATAGCAATTTGTGGATATAATTAGAAAAAAGAATTGGAAGCGATTACTGTCCAGATGACTTATGCTAGGCCGCAAGACAAGCCACGGTTTGTATTTAGAAGTCATGCTAGTCTTCCGGGCAGGGATGTAGCACTGAACTCGCTTCAGAACCTACTATGGGGGTGTGAGCACCACATGGCTTCCACAAGGCTTTTACAAAAAATCCCTGTTAACAAATGGGTGAGTCCATTGTGGAGAGAGTCAAGATGCTTCTGTCGTTGGCATAGAAGGGATCCGATGAACTCCATGATCTAAAGTAACAATAAAAGAAAAGTTTGGCTGACTGGGAACTTACAATCTAGAGGTGAGGAGAAAAGTCTATGAAAGCAAAAGATAGAAGTGTTACCAGATTAGGCAAACGTAACTCTTTAGAAGACTAATCTATTAATTTCACGTAGGCACCTGCAATTCATTCAAACCTCTGAAAATATACTGCAATTAATCACATCAAATATGTAATTAACAAGTCTATGTTTACCTTTCTGGCAAAATTTACTCACAGCTACAGGTATTTTCATCACTATGAACTAAAATGACCAGAGGTTTATATGCCAGTTTTACAACTAAAGTTTTAATATTGTGCCTCAAGGAAAATCTGAATGTTGCATGTGTAATCTGAGGCACTATGAATGCTACAATTTGATTTAGCCCAAGGTCATTCTAGTAAAGCCTTGTTGTACGCACAGCTAACCGTGGTAACCCAGTATACTGGTGTTCTAATGATAAACATCCACGCTGTCTAAACTTATGGGTAGGCAAAACTTATCTACAGCCATGAATCTATCTCATCCCTTACTGTTAAATTTAAGTTAAAATTTAAGGAATCAGGAAAACTACCTAACATGTCACAGCTTTTGATTCAGATGGGATCTCGCAATGTCTTTCTCTTAAGGACAGATTACCGCTTAGGAAGAAATATTGTTCTGTGTTGAACAATATTACAGGACTGTATGTGCAAAGCTGAAAAATAAGAAGGTTGGAAGGCAGGAAATCAAAATGTAACGAACTTATCCTCCCAATTTGCCTCTGTCAGAAATCTGCTGTTTCTTCAGAACTTTTACATGCGATGCCTTGACACGAGTACCACCAATGGGACATCTGAACAATTCAGTAATGAATCCTACTGTACAAGAATGTATGTGATCCAGCATTCTTACTATTTTAGTGACTGACAAGTTGACAGACAATTTAATGGAAGACAGACAAAAATGCATTTTGTCATATCACAACACACATTTTATATTCTATGTGGTGAATGAAGCTATGGAAAATACTTCTCGAATACATTTTACAAGCAGTAAATTAAGTGTACAAGAGACTATATTCCTGTGGCCCGCTACTCCAAGCATTTGTACAACTTTGATTCATCAAAGTTTCTATCAAAATTTGACACCATGTTCGATTTCATGTTCAGTTATCATATTTAACAGAATATCATATTTGACAGAATATCAGGAGCACAGAATACAACACAAGCTAGCTACAGCAACGTTATTTAAAATAGTGCTCTCTCAGACAACGTATTTACAAGCATCACTTCATTCAACAAAAATAATTTGCAGCTACCTCCTGGTTGAATAAGAAGCTGTTTTATAAAGCACAAGTACACAAAAGACCATCCTGCTTGGGACTATGCAATCTTCTGAAGATACCAGCTTTAGGTAAAAAAAATCAAAGCAGCTCAAGCTCATGAATAAAGGCTAAACAATTTTACAAGTGTTTTTAAATCACCAAATAGATTTCTTAACTCTACCTTCAGCATTTCACAACTTTTAACTGCCTCATGTGATTTAAGCAATTAGTGCATTAAAAAAAATAAAAAAAGACTTTCACATATTACCAGGAAACTGTAGGGGAAAAAACAGTCCTAGTACCTTGACTTTTAGACTAGGTTTTAAGTGTCAATGCTGAGTGGAAGGAACTGAAGTCACTGAAGAACGCAAGACTGAAATTAAAAAAGAAGTCTTTTCTAGTTGTACTGTACAGAAATTTAAGTGAAACCAGAAAATGGTTCAGAGTAATTTCAACCAGAGGCGTAAGTAAAAACTACAGAACTTCAAGCCCTTCGTGTAGCACCAAGATAGTTTTGCATATTCATTACACATAATACTAACTTTTGTGTTATAACAACCCTAAAATCATTCAGCTAGATGGAACTTCATCTGAAAATTACATGAGGTAAGCAGACAAGAAACCTGAGAAAAAGCAATCTTCAAAAAGTGTTTAATATTCTGTCAAATATGAGTTATCTTCAATAAATACTTGTAAGTTCTTAAAGAAAGAAAAAAGTGGAAAAAAGCTGAAATTGTAAAAATGTAAATGCATTGCAGAAAATAAAACACAGAATACCTACCTTATAAGACTACACGTTACTAAGGCAAATGTTAACTAAAAATCTGCCCTAATTAGATAACAAGAAATGAAAAAAGTAGCATGAGAAGCTCCTCATTTGGAAAGCACAGTTTTACAGAGAAGTGGAAAAAAACCCCAAAAACTTAGAGCAACTGCTATCAAAATGTTGATTTTTAGACCAATTAAATGCTCACCTTGTAGATTAAAAATTCTATTAAATTTTTTATTTTATACATCATGCCCGCTTTCTATACAGCAAGAGTTTGAATTAAAAATTTACTTAATCATAACAGTTCATTTTTCATATGGAATGAAACATGTTGCATAATCATACCCTAGATTTGTAGAAACGTTGAATAAATTTCAGAAGCAAGCCAGAAAAGAGAAACTGACTGAAACCACAGACACTGTGTTCAACACAAGAGTTCAAAACAGAGTGCACTACATACCAAGTCAATACCTAAAGGCAGAATCAGAACTGACAAAGCTTGTCAGTGACATTTACCCACGCAAGATTTTATACTGAATGAATGATATCACAACCTTTAACCAAAAGAGACAAAGTTGTTCAAATACAAAATGAGTTTCCTTGAAAATGTGTGAAGTGCAACTTTTTCAGGTTTGCCTTTTGACCAATGAAGGACATGATAACATTCAGGGACTGAGAGAATATGATGTACAAAAGACTATTTTTATTTCTACCCCCAAATATTTCCACATTTGTTAGCTATCCCTCTTTATGTGGAAATGGAGAGATGGCACGTTAGCAGATTTTGAAAGAGCTTTTCTCACAGTTATGCTGACTGCAAGAGCAGTATTGCTCCTTAGACGTATCTGATTACTCTAACGTGCTTTTATCCCATTGAGGTTTGTTTCACACATGGATTGTGAAGGAAAAAGATTTATTTAGCACATACTTTGGAATGGCACATATGATTTTGACAATATACCTTCTAGAATCGAAAAAACGTTTAAAATTCTTAGAACGTGAAGGCTCTGTTCTGTCACTCTCATTTTAGAAATAGATTATAAAAGTTATACTACAAAAATATTTCATCTTCATATCAATCAATGGCTGAAAGATTTAAAGACTCTTCTTCTAACAATGAAGTTGTATTTAAGGGGGGGAGTGTGAGCCTTTTGTATATCTTCAGGAGTAATGCAAGCTCCAAGGTAAATATTTGGAGGTTGTACATCAAGAACCAAAGGGAAAAGTCTTTCGACTTTACAAAAAACCCCTGATTTGTGAAGGCAAAAAAAAAAAAAAAAAAAAAAAAAATCATAAAGAGGAGAACAAAAACAGCAGCAAGGCTTGATTTTCTAAAGAGAAGAATGTACAAATCAAGGGAAGTTACGATAGATACAACACAAGAACTTGTAGTAAGCCAAACTAAACATTTTAACAGAAATCTTTTGAAAATTGTTTTTCCTCCTCCCTATCCCAAAAGAAAGCACTCAGAAAAAACCAAGAAATTAATCTTTTAGGATGAAAGAAGTACAATAAAGAGTTGCATTTCCTACTTAAATAAGCAAAACCTGCAGCTGGTTTGCTAGACATCTATTGCTGCAGGCTCATCAGGTTCCAGTTTATAGGAGAATCGTCTGCAGCAAAGGCTATTGAGAGAAATGCCACACCTGTTGACCCGGGTTGGACTACATCTTCCCATTAGTCGTTCCAGCATTCTTCTAACAGATGTGCATGCTGTTTCCCCATCTGAGAAGCAGCACATGGAGTCCAAGCAGTTGATACCTGAACCTGCCTCAGTAAGCTGGAAGGAGGAGGAAGGAGAAAAAAAAAAAAAAAAAAAAAAAAAAATAATCAGTACTTACTGATTCATTCACTGCAAGAAGATGTTATCAGAAAACACTTAGGAAAAGCAGGTTTTCTTAGAGTGTTGAATATTTTTGAATTTTATAGGAGAACTACAGTGATGAATAAGATTAACATTTCCCTTCCTAAGGTCTATATACACTAAAACTTGATCTTCCCAAGGTTTGAATGCGGCCTTGGTGAGCGTATGGAAATTGTTTAGCACCATCTCTGCTTAATGTTGGAAATAAACTGGTTAGCAATTCTCTGCATTACAGCTATAATGAATCTCTGGAGCAGCGTGTCACACAGTTTAAGCTGTGACGCCTTGATTAACCGCAGCAGAGGTACAGCAATTTATACAAGCTGCAGGTCTGCCCTATTTTAAGGAAAATCTATCAAGACAAAGCTTCAGACCAGGGCTGCAGAATACAATGCAGCAACCTGATCGTAAGTAATAATTTTTCAGCAAGAAGTGTAGAATGCAACTTCCTATAATAATAATCACTTAGCTTGGTAAAGAACAAAAGCGCATTCCTGATTTTGTGAGTATCTTGTATCTCAGTGCAAACAAGGCTGATGTTAGAAAGGTTCAGTCATGTTCATGCCAGCATGAAGAATAATTCAACATTAGCATAATAAACTTTCTACTGTTTATTCTTTGTAGGTGAGAAAAAGACCCAAACAAAATGAAAGTAGTAATACAGAGATGTATGGGTTTAAGTGCCACCTATCCGTGTGCTCCTCTATATTATTTTTGCACACTAGTCAACTGCAGCATAACTAAAATCTAACTGAAATCTAGTACTGCTGGAGAGAGAACATCCAAAACTGACTTCAGTATCCTTTCCAAAAGGTAAAGATGTGAGATGTGGGGATGCTTTTTAATTTAACTTGAAACTCTGCATGAGAGCATCCTGTCAAACAAATGCTGAACACACAGGCTAAATTTAAGCATCCATTATCCTCACCTCACTCTCAGACACCAGTGAATGAAGAAATCTGGGAGGAGGCATCTTAGTCTATGATAGGACACAGCTCACTTAAGAGTTTCCCCCAACTTTTCACCGTGTGACCAAAGGTCGCTGACTGTTGTCTGAAGACTTTGGTTTCCAACCCCAGTTTCTTTCATGCCACCCACAGTTGCCCAACACTGCAAGGAAGGCAAAAAGCCTCAGAGTTCCCTATGGGAATGGTTTACTGTGAGTGGACATATTCCTTCCTAATCCCCCAAAACAGGCAACTGGACAGATTAGAGCTTCATAACAGAACGATTCCTGTACTACAAAGAAGAGGCAGCTAAGAGAAACAAGAGGCATTTGGAAATCCAAGACAAAAATCCCAACTGGTAGGACAAGGAGGGCGCACACAGGCAGAACTGGTGTTTCCATGCATCTTTTCCTATGCCTGCCCCTTCCTCAGCTCTGTTCCACATTCCCCATAGTCGGTCCAGATCTTCCCATCAACCCTGCTTAACGTGAAGAACACAGGATTGTCAGTTAACAATTGTATGAACTTAGAGAAAGCGTTACAAACTGAAATCCTTGATTCAGTTGCTGCACCTTGGAGGCCATGAATGAGTGCAGGCAGAACACACACTTCTGACTAACTCGCACTCATTTGAGAGGTCGTCTGGACACAAAATGAAAATGAACATTTACTATGACAATGAACTTCTGTAAATACCTGAGAGACAGGAGCAGAAGCATTGCAATTGACAGGTTTAAAAGGGGTTTTGGTTAAACCAAAACCAAAACAAAACACACCTCAACAGAGCTTGAGTCCCTGAATGCTCTTATTTGATGACCATCACATCTGGTCACTATTGTGCTGTCACAGAGATACCATAATTAGGAACAGCACAATTTGCAGCATTGCAGTACTAGCAAATATGACTTCACATCCACTTCATACTGCGCTCACAGTATATCAAGACAAGGAATTACACAGAGCAGAAGGAATTCCTATTAGGAGGTCAGAAAGCAAGCTCCCTGCCACACATGCAGTGATCTTCACAGTTGGGTTCACAGCAATACAAAACAAAGTCTCATCTCAACATTCCTACAATTAGGATTTCAAAAAGAATATTTAGTCCATCCATTATCTTGAAGCAGACCAAGTCATAACTTTAAAGTTACTGTAAAAGGTCCTATTACAGCGCTTGTATGTAGGATCAGATGGAACAGACTTTTTTCCCCCTAGAATCTGCTGACCTGAGAGCTAGCAGTCCTAGATATTGTTCAAAGACTGGCAGAAAGAGGAACCAAGAGTAACCCAAACTAGCTTCCACGGAGTGAACCCTCAAGCTCTGGATTTTGGAGGGCTGGTGTCTCTTCTTCACTACAATCTCCTTTGTTCTTCTCAAGTGAGATACCCAGAAAAAGCTAGGATCATGCTTGAACCACAATTTATGGAAAAGTTAGTATTACCCTTTTTTAAAAAAACAGCAAATGTGACCTTACATAAGCCTGGAAACAATATTTATGTTTTATCAAACTCACAGTCAAGTGTAAAGCAATACTGGGAGAGCATGAAGGACAACATAAGAATAAATTCAATTTTATGTGTAGATATATTGTATATCACTGCCTGGTGAACATGGATTTTTGTATTTATATCCACTACCTGGAAGGAAGATGCTTACATTATGCTAAAGAGTGCCTTTTCTCACTTTTCTCCCTGTGGCGGACAATTATGATTATACTTTTATATCAAAGTAAAACCTGGCATGGTAAGGCAGTAGAGCATAATGGTCTCTGAAGACCTGATACAAAACCCTCAGGAAACAAAAGGCAGGCGAAACAATGCTTTAAAAAATGAGTAAGTATAGAGAAATATATATTATTATTTATATTTGGGCTGCAAATAAAGTATTTTCATAAGGTAAGATCCAGGATCACAATAAACATAATACTTTATATGATAATGGCCCATTTCATGTAATAAATCAAAAAGCAACTGAAGTGCAGAATTAAAGAATGATTCAGCTTGATAAGGAAAAATCAAACCCACATACTATGATGCAAATTTTCTTGTAGATACCAAAAATATGCGTATTTGGGAGATGGCTTCATGACTGTCTATATATGATATATATAAATGTATATACACACACATTAGGGTAGAGTGGGAGTACTACCTAGTGAACGTAAGAATTGTCGGGTAGGCTAGATGGATCTAGCAGTTGCCTATTGTCCTCCCCTCTGTGCCTGCTTTCAGCAAAGTCACATGCTGAGCTGACTGAACCCTTATCTTCTTCCATCTAGAAGGACAGAAAAGCAACAAATCTTACAAAGCACCATGCTTGCATTGCTTTAAAACAGTTACCATTTTTACATGAACTTTCATTTTACAGATCTGTTCTTGAGAGAACAAGGCATATTTACAAGGTAAAGAGGCAATTTTTTCAAGTTAATCGGTGGATCAAACACGGTTTACCAGTGCACAAGTATCAGAAGTGTTCGGTCTTTTTGTGCACCATAGACTACAAAAGGGGAAAACCCAACAAATTTGAAATCTATTTCAAATTTTCAGATTTTGGAGTTCTATTTGTTTTCCCCCTTCTAATAGAAAGTACATTTCAGTTTGTCTTATTACAGGGTATTCTATACGCTATAAGACAGACATTTCAACTAAACATTTAATCACACTGAAATACACAGTTGGGACTTTGTTGAACTGGAAATGTATTGAATCCTGTACATCAAGTTAAGAGCACTGCAGCATACTTTCCTGAGCCCAGATCCTAGCTGCCAACATGTCTGATGCCAAATGGACGTTTCAGAAGATATATATGAGATGGTTATTATTATTCCACAATTAAGTTAAAACTTGCTCCCTACTGTAAAGCTCACTTTCTTTAACCCTTAACATACTGTATACCAAAATACCAAACAACTATATTTAAAATTTTGAAAGAAAATACAAGAATTGTTGACATCTAACAACTTCACCGGCACTTACAATTTCAACATTTTTTTAGTTTTTCTACTCTTCATCTCTTTAAATCATATAAACCTACAAATGCCAAATTATTTTGTTTTTCAGGTAAGTACATATGTGCACTTTTGTGACTGAAGATAAATATGAAATAATCTATTCTTCTCTGATTTATTCCTTCTTCCTGTGATATATTCTATGGATTAGCTAACAGATCAGCACCACACTATGCTAACACAATATACAAACCTGTAAAGGAAGAGATTACTCTTGTTCAAAGTTTAGCATATTAAGACGTTCTGGTATACCTCACTAGTGCAAATGCATGTTTGCACTTGAATAATCTTCTTGGAAATCACACGTTCCTTACAGAAAACATATGCTGTAAAAGGAACAGAAACCTGCCTGTTCTCAATTTCTACACAGCTGGCCTGGATCAGATATGAAAGCTATTAGGAGGGGAATCCTACGAAACAGTAACTAGAGAAAAAAATACAGACAAGTAATGAAGGCTGTAACGCCAGGGCCAGGAGTCTGGAGTTCTGGAGACAGCTAAAGAAAGCAGATCTGTACAGAGATGAAGGGAAAATAAGGCAACAATAGACTCATGGGCCTGTAGATGGGGAAAGAACAGGGCCTTGGCTGTGCTAAGGCAAATGCTACAGCTTGAGTCGCAGATATAACATTATGCACTGACAGCCTTCCCTGTAAATAAAAACCGTTTTTGTGTTTTACATTTCCCTAGTATCCTGTACAGTCGTAACACACCGTCCAAAGATAAAAGCTCTATAAACATAGTTAATCCCATCAGTAAGTAGAATTAAAACATCCGTCCGAGCAACACTTCTCACATGTGGCTTAAGATTTCTGATGGTTCTTATAAAGCACAGAGACATGTATGCATACATACACAGACAAAACTGTTTACAAAGAAAAAACTGAAATGAGATACAATGGGGCCCAGTTAGTACCCTAAAATACATATTTCACATGTTCCAAGAACAGGAGAGACAGCCACAGAGGAAAGAAGTACTCAGTCTCCAGCTAAGCATAAAGCCTGTACCTGACCTGTGCTGCCTGATTTCCCCTTCATCCCAAATTACAAAAGTGACACTAAAGTTCAGAGGCAAGAGTTTAACAGGCACACACAAGACTGCATTTCTGACTTGCAGGAATCACATGGACACTTAAAAGACCCCCCTCAAAGCTCTTGACTGTACATCACAAACGTACTTAATATAAACTTGAACATTTTTTGCAACACTGTGAAGCCTATAGACATAAAAATTGATTATAACATCATATACTTGTCTTTTAATTTGCACTCATAAAGGTATTCTCCTTTTGTATATCAACAGAACAGTAAGCACACTTACAGAACAAGGCATAACTCAGTTTAACCTGGTGCTATACTCCTTTCGAGGTTTTTAATACATATTTAACAAACAACAAAAAACTGCCAAAGTCTCTTCACCAATGTACATGCATTCTGCAGTCACAAAGGATGCAATTACTGGTCGGCAGGTACAAATGAGGTGTGACAGAATTAGCTGCTTACAGCTACATTCACCAAGCGGCTGTTTTGTTTCATGTTCCTACAGTTTTCCTCACTTTCTCTGCTCTACTGCTTTTGGAAAACAGCTGCCCTGATCACCACAGAAACTAACCCAAGGTCTTCACTCCAAATTAGTTTTTATTTGGTATAGTGAAGTGAGTAGTTTCCACCTATTAGCTGATTTTTTTTTTTTACTGTTTTAGTTAAGGATCCACAGGATAGCTTCTGCACTTCGTCCGAAAACTACAAATAAAGAACTAGAGAAACCCGAATCCTTGTTTCTTTCTTGTTGCACTTTACAACTTCAACTGCATAGTATAGTATAGTAGTATAAAGTAGTAGTATAATATAGTAGTATAAAGGCACTCAGTGCTTGTATTTCAGGTACCTTACTATTAGATATTCAAGTGTAAAAATTTTGACAGACAAAAGAATTTTTGGATTTGCATAACCATTTGTTACTCATGGACAAAACAAATTTCCCATTTTTTTCAACTCCTTCCCTAAGTGTAATCTGAAGAAAATCCCCTCAAGTTAGCAAGCATTCTCCTCTTTTTAGTATTTTAATAACTACAGTGCTGCATTCCTAGACAGCTTTATTTTTCTTTCACCATCCAGTTGCATAACCCTTAAAACCTGTTTAGTTTTGGAAGGTTTAACAGAATCTTTTTTTATAAAACCTTTGGCGTAGATATGATGCACTACATAATTCACTTTCATAATTCAGTGAGAAAACAGAGGTTACTGCAAATATATTTATCCAAAGTTTTAAAAAGGTAACTTACTTACATGACACTGATCAACTAACAATTTTAAAAGCTAACTTGTAAAAGCTTTTGCAGAGGAATCTCCCTAATACGTTGCTAAGTTTACTAGAATTCAAGAGGTATACTGCGGTTTGCCTGTTTTAAAGCTAGCAAGTGCTGAATTTAAAACAAAACAAAACCACCCCACCACTACCTCCCTGGGGTGTTTGGAAATCTGAGCTGATGTGTTTCACAGTGGGAAAACTAACAGCTAAACACAATAGCCATTTCAAGTGTTGCCTTGCAAAGGTATAGCACACTTCCAGAGGAAATACAAAGCTTTCTTCTTCCTGCCCCCATCCCCCACCCCCCACCTCTTTAAGGGCTTGTACTCTCTGTTTCAATTAACCACTAAAAATGCTCTGCTAACCGTTTACAATGTCAGCTTCCTGCCTCCTACTTTCCCTCAGTTAAACAAACAGCAACTAGGTCCCAAAAACGTAGGTTGGTTGGTTCTCCTAACACCTATTTGCATGTTTTTAAACAACACAGTCACCTTAAAAAGTATTTAAAAGGAATCAGTTCTTTGCATTAATTCTTGCTATAGAATATAGAAGTAGATAAAAGTGGGATAAAACATCAAACAGATTGAAACATTATTGATGCATGTGAATGTTTTAGTCTTACAAATGAAAATCAGCATTTGATAGTATTTCATGTACTGAACTCAGTGCATTGAAGAGTTTCAGAATCATAATGGTTCACCTACACAGGCACATGAATGCTTTGATCTTTTTTTTAAATAATTTTCTAGGACTTTGTAGCCAAATGCCTTTAGGAATATGTATCCATACACATTGAAAACAAACAACACTCACTTTATAGATGCACAAAACAAACACAACAAGCCTTAGCCGCACAAGTGTATGTACGCACCCAAACTTAAAACATTTTCTGCCCTTTCAACACAAGTGAAAGCAAATTAAAACGGGCAAACAACTCGCAAGAAATCGCTGCCTGAAATACATGGACCTTCCTGTCACAGCCTTATGAAGCTGAAATTATCCAACATGCAAAAAGCACTGTTAATTTTGATCATAAAGAAATTAAAAGCATTATAACCATGCTAGAAACTGTGATTATTTAAAAATGGATGCAAGAAGAGCTAGATCCGTATTTTGAAAGTTGAGCATCATGCTAGGGATGTTTTTTCCTAAAAAAAGCACGTCCAACACATGCTACTTAGGAGAAGCATTTGGCTCAAAAACACAGAGCAAAGCCAAGAAATAACCAAACTGAGTGTATCTGCACTACAGGTATTGCCCTCTCAACCCACTAATGTTCATGCCTCTTCCCATCTCTCTCAGCACTGGTTAGTTCACCTTCAGCATGCATAAGAGTTGATGAGGAACTGTCCCTCCTACTCTACCTAATTTTGCTCAGCTGATTCCTTGCCCTGGACAATGGCTGCAGTGCGATGAACTCGTCACTTAAAGCAACTCTGTTGGAGTACATCTACAATTGGACAGAGAAGGGATGGAACATACATGTCAGTAAGTAGCAGCAGTAATTTTCTAAGAGAAAGACACAGGACAAGACACTGTTATTTAAGTGGAATACACATCATATACAGAACACAAGCCTGGTACCTTCAGGACAGCTCCCATGATCATCACAGCCAGTTACTGTTTGGTAGGACCATTCTTAAATGCTTTCATCTGAGAAAAAAGGCCTATACACTTTTACATCTATACTTTGCCAGACATCTTTATTCAGTATTACCTTCTGCCCTCAATAGTGCTGTGATTTATATTTACCTGAATATTTATACTTTGATTCAGATTTACCTTACTGTCCACTTCCTCCTATATGATTCTGTAACAGACTTACAGTCAGAAATTACCCAGAAGCTACTTCAGGGCAACAGACCAATATCAAACATAATAAGATGGATTTTATTTAAAGCCAGCAAAAAAACCGCTGAACACAGGAAAAAAAAAAGTTACACACATGCACCTTAAGTGCATTAAGGAAGGTAGAGTTAACCACTCATCCCTCTATAAAAGTCAACTCATGCTTGCCTGTAAAATTTTTAATATACTGACTTCTCAAAATGGAACAGGTTTTTTTTTTTCAAGTTGTTGTGACACAGAACAATATTTACATTTAAAAGTTTCTCTTTAGCAGAATTTCTCAAGTGTTTCTCTCTCATACCAGTTAAATTTCTTTGATCTCTTATGAATAAATTAGCTACATGTAACATCCAACTGATGAGAGACAGATTGACTGTTGATGCTATGACCTTATACTAAATAAAAAATATAAAATCAAGTTGCTTATATACTCAGTAGAGTAAGACAGATGCCTACAGATACAGTGAATTCAGAGCACTAAGTCAGGTATGTGCTCTTAGTTTCTGAAAGATTAAAACAATAGAGGCAAGCATTTTCAGCCTGAGAAACCTGTGTTTTGTTCACTGCTCCTGGGAATATTTTAGAATTTAAATGATAGGGGACAGAAACAAATCACTTAAACAGCTGTGATTTAAAAAATTAGTGACTAGGTCATATAACGATTTATCTTGCCCTGATACAAACTTAGTAACTGTAAACTAAGGGTTTTCTTTCCCTCAATATGCAAATATACTTAGTCCTACAATTAAAAATGAACAATTAAAAATATTCAGTTATACAGAAAATGCACCTACACTATGAAAAGCGCATTTTAAAGGACAATATACAAAGTTCCATATTGACTCTTCGAATGACTTCCACAGAAAATTCCTCAGCTTTTAGGACAAACTCATTCTATCTGAAAGTCAGTCTACCCTCTGCTTTGAAATGGAAAGAAAAATATTTACTAGAAATTTTAAACAAATCTAATGAGGTATAATCATGAAAGAAGCATTCTGTCACTCCTTGACAATAAATGTGCTAAGTTAGTCATCTGTTCATCTTCACTTATGTCTACTTCCTCACTACAAGAATAGCCAATGAAAGTCAGTGGGGCTGATTGTCCCATTAAAAGAGTGGGAAAATCTCAAAAGATCAAACTTCAAGAAAGCAACAAACAGGTGCCTTCTTTTCGCACATACATTTTTAACGATGATTTCATTATCAGACACACAGAGAAACCACTGAATGGCTGCTGAAGCATTTTTGGTCAAATCAGATTTTAGATACCTCAACTTTGCAATATCAGGAATTAAGTATTTTCAGAAAAAGACAGTGTTTTGGTAAACACAGACCCTAACGCTGACACTGTCAAATGGCAAAGTAGAATAGGAATAAGGAAAAAAAAAAAAGATTACTAATAGAGATGCACAAAGCAAAGTCCCCATGGCTACAAATCACGCTATTGCCACAGGAAAGCTGCTAGACATTCATCAAGATTCTTCCTTAAAAATAAGAAGTCCAACTGTGTCCTTGATGACACAACTGCAATGAAAGCAAACTGAACCCGAAAATTCTTTAGAATTGATTCAGAAAGCAAGAGGATGCAACAAGAATTACATGGATAAGGCCAGGGAAAAAAGATGTGGGCTTTTTGATTTTCAATTCAAGCACTTTAGGAACTTGAGAAACCTCAACAACCATACCGATACACCGCCAAATAGAAATAGCTGATGTACAGGAGGGAAGGAATAAATATTGCCACTAGTTTTTGAAGGGAAAAAAAAAAGGTAAGTAACTACCATTATCTATAGTATTTCTCCTAAATCAAAACTCTGCAATAACATGCAATCAAGAGTCTTATCAGGTCTAGCTGAACAGTTTTCTGAAAGCTAGTGGTTATTTACCTTGGCTTTTAGCTACTAAATTCCAAGACTGGAAAAAGCAGCTAATATTCCAGTTTTGAAAAGGGACTAACGGGATATTCTGGCTAGCAATAGGTTTGTCAGCATGATGCTGATCCTAGGCAAATTAAGGGAATGTCTCACATGGATTTTTTTAACACACAGATTAGAAGGGTAATATAATTTAAGTAAATCAACATGCACTTACATCAAAGTAACTACAAGGTTAGATGCTAAAGGTAACAGTATTGATGTAATGCAGTTAAGAGTTCTGTATGGCAAATAGCTCAGTGTAATCTGAATTAAGTAACTAGGACACCACAAAATCAGTATTGCACACAAAAAATTGCTAACAGGTTTCAGAACATAACTGTATATGGGATATCTTGGTCAACTGGATTCTTCATTCACTTTCACATTTTTTTTTGGCCCTATGCTATTGGACCTCTCATCAAAGACCTGGAAGAAACCAACATAATCACTTGTAGATGACAAAAAGATGCAGAAGATAACAGGTTATTGATGTATATTATTTTGTAAACTGAATACAGGTGGGGGATTCATTATTTCCATACTTGGCACTGATGTATGCTGTGCTGGAATATTGTGTCCACTGGTGAAATCCAAAATTCAAGATGAGGTTGAAGAATGGTGAAGATTACAGGAGAAACACAAGAATCATTAAAAGACTGGAAAATAACCTTTTTGACAAGAGATGCAAGTCCAATCTACTTAATCAGTGAGAAAATTAGCTTGATCACAAACCTAACCGTGAATAAAACAAAAAATTGCTAATAGAAGGCTTTTCAGTTTAGCAGAAAGTATAAAAAGATAAAATGCTGAAAACTGAAACCAGAGACAGTAACTATTAGAACAATGGGTCAGGATGACCTCTCCATAACTGTCAATAAAAAGAAGAAAACACTCAAACATAGATGAGATTTACCTAAAAGGCAGCCTAATTTCAGCAGAATGACTTCAAGGAGTTTTTGTAGCCTGTGTCAGGCAAAAGGGAGATTCTATTATCACAGCGTATCTTTAGACCTCTTCTATGAATCCATGAAAATGCCACATGGGTAATTATCTTTAATTAGTTTTCATCATATTTTAAGAACTATTCAGTGCAATTACAGTTGAAGAGAGAGCTTCTAATACCTTGACAAAAATGAGAATAAGTTGCCATCTTTAATGCAATACAAAAATGTGTAGTATGATCCTCTCATACAGCTGCAAGCTGAGATGCAAAAGACTGAGTGACCCCTTTATAAATAATTCTACTATGGTTAATATCAATTACTTAAACATAAATGTTATTTCCTTGTAAAATGGTGTCCTCATTTTTGTAATTTTAAATTAACAATTATCTTTTGAAATGAGAACACTTATGCATTAAACATGACAGCAATGTAAGAGGATAATTAAATATCACAGGAAAGTAATTAGTTTACAAAACAGATTTTAACAAACATGTTCTTTTGACTATTGATCAAGTTGGATACAAAATCGTAACATTACCTGAGCTTTTTCAGTACTTGTTGGTTGTAGATGTCTGTACAACACTTTCTTCACAACATCAAGAAACAAACAAGCAACTACTATGAGGATTATGGCAAACCAAGCAGAACCACTTGACAACAGTTGAACAAAAACAAAGTACATGTCCTGGGTATGTAAAAATGGCCTGAAAAGTTAAAAAAAGTGGCAATTACTAAAAGGAACTTCTAGAAACAAAAGTACAGCACAGGCAGGCTCAAGTGTATCTTATTTTACATCAAGCAGCAAGTCTCTCAGGATGCAGAGTTACATTTGCATGGTGTCCATGAAGAAGTCTAGCAATCTGCTGGAACTGACCTGCAAAGAAACTCTGGGGAAGGAGGAACCGAACTTTGGAGGGAAAAGTTCTGGTTTAGTTTTAAATTGTGTTGTAGGAAATCAATTACCATCCTATCATTCCAAGACCCCAAAATACAAGCAAAAATACATCGTTTTACTGACTCAAACCCCAGTGTCTTCATTTCTGTTGCAAACACTTACCTATTACATAGCAGCTTTGGGAACAAGAGGTTTTTGGGTTTTTTAAAAACAAAAATGCTTTTATAGTCACAGGCTGTCAGAGACAACTAATTTCTGTCCTGGAGCACAGGACAGCTTAGCAGCATTGCTCAAATTTCTAAAAGAATCACCAAAAGCAAGTGGCCGCTCTAGGTTTAAAAATCTATTTTCCGACACCTGTCACAAAATTCAGAGCAACATGGTAGAACATAATACTTCAGTGTTCTTTCACAGCTTCATCTATCATATGTGCTATAGAAAGGAGAGGGAAAAAAATAATAATCACTCACCAGATAATTCCCCCATAAAACAAGGAGAATATGAAATAAAATACAATGGATCCCCAAGTAACAAAATGGTTTATCCATGTCCAGAAGTGAGTTTCTAGTGCCATCTAAAACAAAGATAACTTCAATGAACTTCCTTTCTCCCCCCACTACACACAAAATGATAAATACTGGTCTGAACGTACTTATGAACTTCCAGCTCAAACACTAAATATTGTTGTAACACGCAAAAACTACAAAGAAAAATCTTAACCAACATTGAAACCAAACATTAAAAATCACTTATCTGGAATACTCAAGAATCAATTACTTCTGTATAACTTTTGAATCAATTTTAAGTTACTGCTCTATTACATATTTGCCCATATACCCAAACACAAGGAGTAATTAGTATATCATCATACCTTCATCGTAACAGTTATAACCATAACGGTGAAGACCAAAGTACCAAACGTCCAGTTTCCAAACATCTAAGAAAACGGCAAGGCAAAAATCATGGAAGAAAAAAAAAAATCAGTTAAGAGCATTCACGGTAAGTTAGATTCTTCTCAAGTCAGCTATACTAATGAAACAAGTCTGTGAACATAAGCTTGTAACAACTAGTATCACGAAAAACCAAGGAGGATACAACACAATCTACTAGAAAAAAAATACAGCTTATGATAAGAGCAAAATTAACAATCCACAAGTCATCTTCCTTCTTGGTTCAAAACAAATCACCACAAAGGCTACATGAAATATGAAGAAAGTCCAAAACAGTAACATGAAAATGAAGATATCAGTTTGATCAATTAAGCATAAGCATCCAATAGAAAACAAATATTGGGTGGAAGGTATTCACTTTAAAGTAAGTGCAAAGCACTTTGAGTTTAAACATTTCCAGATCATTTTCAACATGCAGCATCACCTGAAAGTTCACTTTTTACCCCAAGCACAATTTTACAATTCAAAAATAATGGTGCCGTTGTATTTTTCAAATAAAATTCTAAGGAAAAGACACTTTGTTTCAAGGCTAATAAACACAAAATTAAGCTTCAATTCTAAAACACTGTATCTGTCACTTTCGTATTCTCTTGCCCACGTAAATGAAACTATCAAAACTCTGAACAAGTTCTACAACAATAAAATCTCAGCTCTGACAAGCAGGGATGCTGAGTTCGTAATCTATCTACACACATGCTACTCAGACACACGCTGCCATTCTACAACAGGTCCAACTGCTCTGCTCTTGTAAGCAGTCTGGGTGCTGAAACTGAAGACATTGCTGTTTCATAGCTATTTTTGCCACTGACATACTGAACAATGACCAAACCCTCAACTCGGTATTTACTGCTAGCAAACTAAGCAAGCAAGGAGAAAGGTACCACATGCAGACAGGCAAAAGTCATCCTAGAGTTGATTTGTTAGTACAGCACAGAGGCATGAAACTGGGATTCACACACAGTTGTAGTCCTTGTTACAGAGCTCTGACAAAAAAACATTCCAATAGTCTGATGACAGATCTCACAACCGCTTTCTCATCTTTGCACAAGGTACAAAATGGAGGCAGCCATGAGTCTGGATTTACTGATAATTTTAAAGATCTTTGTTGTAACACATCTTCTGAAGCCTTCTATTTACTTTTCACACCAATAGTAATGTTTAAACAAGCAACATGCTTGCTGTTAACTGCTGCAATAATAATCTTGAAGTAAAATTAGACTACTGCTCCCGAGTGACCTGTGAAAGAAAGTGTCTTTCATAACACTGCTCTCAATGGCCACAGAGTTAGAATGCAAAAATGAACAGGTTCTTGCCACCATTTTATTTTTGAACACATTTACACTGTGGATGCTGCATCCTTTAATCCTGTGAAGTAACAGATACAATATTTTGTATCTCCTCCTCTTCTGAACTCTTACCATTTGCCTGTTAGGTTTCAGTATCTGACGACATGCACAGCATGAAAAAGGGGGGAGAAAAAAGAACTAAAAGATCAAGTTGTTGCACAATGTGTTGAGGTAAGCCTAACAAACCACTGGCATTAACAAATTATTTACAATCTCTTCTGTTCTGCTTTGCTCCAAACTGAGAGCTCGGAATGAAAGTGTGAGGCCTTGCACTGACAGTATCACACATTCGCACAAAGTGATCACTTCTTGAGGACTTCTTACAAGAAAGCACTTCAGCAGTACATGGTTTCTCTTGCCCTTAACTTTGGCTTTTTCAGGCACACATTAAATTTGCAACACACTTTATGCACCGCACATATTTTACTGTGACACACAGTTCTACCAGTTCCAATAACCATCTTTCAGCAACCACAGAGAGGTAAAGAATAACTCCAAATAAATTCTAAGATTTTTTTTTTAAGTCACATCACAGAAAACATGAGAAGCCAAAGGGCATCTGAAAGCTTCACTAAGCATATTCAAAACATCTTGAGGTTAATTTATACAAGAAGCCATTAAAAGAACCTTCTCCCTACAGTCTACATTAACACACTGGTCTAGACTTACAGGATACAATCTGTTCCCCAAACTAAGCATTTGTTACTAAATACAATGAAAAAACTCTGTTCCTGCCTTGTGGACATTTACTAAGCAATTTTGGAGTGCGGTGCTTTGACAACTAAGACAGATGCACAGAAACGCACTGATTCAAAGTGTAAAATTACTTCATTAGAAGAGTACTGAAGGTCCTTCACCAATTCACAAGAACTTCAAAGTCATACAGCTTGTAACAAATGACAAGAGAGGACACACTCATACCTCAGTTGTAAGAGACATTCTGGTCTAAAGCACAACTATTTTAATGTTCTTGCCAAACATCTCATGATGAAATAGCTGCACCACTCCCCCTTTCTTGCTCCTTTCTCTGCAGGGATGCTAACCACCAGTTCACATGCTCTCTGATTTCAGTCACTCAAGACAGTTCTGGCCATTGTCTGTACATCATTATATGGAAACCCTTTTTTTTGCTAAACTTCCTGAGCTCATGCCCGCTCCCTATCACCAGGTGACCACTGTGAACACAGCACGATGCTATTTTTGTACCTTGTGCCATAACTTGCAACTCTACCAAGCGCTACACGAGAATGAGCAAGCATTTCATGTCAGTAGTAAGAATGGCATAATGAGAGAAACAAACGTATTTTTGCATCGTTACCCGTAACAGTTTTATGAGAAAAACCAGTATCTAATTGTTCTAAATTGGGTTAACTAACTGAGAACCAGAGAAAATGAGGAAACAGACTTGTAATGGTTTCATCCAAGCTTTAGAGTTTTTTGCATATGATTTTTCCTGTTAACTTTAACATCTTTAAAATAGAAAGTGGCAAATTAGTATTTGATGATTTAATTAAGTTATTGTCTTAAAAACATTTATTGAATAAAAAGTATAATTTAAAAGCAGCTCGGACAACTTAATTTTTAAAAAATCTGAGTAATTAAAATAATACATTTTCAGGAGAAGCTTTAAGACTTTTGGCAACTTCCAGATTTAAGCCTAATTTTATAACAGATGCTAAAGAGAGGTCATTGTTTGACACTGCAATTAAGTCCAACTCAAAATTCTCATTTACTGAAGTTATGACATATGATTTTGACAAAGACAGTATATAAAATAAAACAAAGTTTAAGGTAACCATAATACATTTATTATCTTGAAAGATATGTTCTTCATAGACACACACTTCCTGACAACATGTCTTAGTTCCCACACTAAATGTTACTCTTGAGAGCACACACGAATATTGGTAAAGCATCTTTGCTAATTATGTAGTCCATAAAAATAAACAAAACTTAGATTTTTCTGACACAAGAGGATTTTTCAAAAAAACATGAAGAAATATCACCAAAAATACAGTGGTAGAGTAATTCTTATGATACTGTACCTGGCCATTTCCCAGCAGAGAAGTGTCTTCTCCCATTAGAAGATACGAGCCATAAAAGAAAACAAATGCATGAAAGAAGCCCAAGATGGTCCAGTAAAGAAACGGTTTAAACCCCAGATGGGCATTTTTACTGATATCTCTGCAGAAATAAAACAGATTTTGGATTTCAGATTGTCTTTATATAACCCATTAGGCATTCACATTGCGTGATTGCTACTGCTTTGAATAAATGTAACTTTCAACTGCACCAAGATACCTTTAACGAATGCTGACATATGAAAAAAATACATAAACCGTGGGCAAAAAAGAACTCTGAGCTCTCATGATTTGCCTCTGCTTAACGCAGGGATCATCAATGGCAAGGGTGTCTCTAATGGGTCAAATTCAGAATAGCAAAACCCAGAATTATTCTCTCCGGAGGTGAAATTGCAAGAGGAAGAAAAGCCACATCTCCCGATGCTTGCCCCTTGTTCTGCTTAAAAGACCTTTAGGAAAAAAGAA
The DNA here is from genome assembly GCF_000690835.1 of Fulmarus glacialis. NCBI lineage: Eukaryota > Metazoa > Chordata > Aves > Procellariiformes > Procellariidae > Fulmarus > Fulmarus glacialis. Next base: position 29,867 of record NW_009190721.1, read on the forward strand.
ACATCTGAGAGACACCTCTTTTTTTTACAAAAATACATACTTTTTTCTCCAAAAAGCAGTATGCAGTACAACATGCTACCACTGGGAGGACATCTATTTCTACAGGATAGAAAGTATTTTTTGTGGTGATTCCGCTAACCACAGTGTCCTAGTTTTCCATTTGCATATCTGAGTGATTTTCACCTCCTACATGTAATGGAGGAGAAGGCTGCCAATCATGTAAGCTGATCAAGTGCTCAATTCTCTTCCAGTCTTAACATGACTGACGTAAAAAGATGCTTCTCAAAATACTCATGTTAGTTAACTTTTAGGATGAATACTATGTAGCTGCAGTTCTTCCTCACCAAGACAGTTACTAAAAATTGCATAAATTACAGATAAAAATACTGTAGGAATGCATAACAGCAAGTTCAAACTTCTGCAGATGCCACCGTTGTTCTAAATGATGTGTTACTGTGACAATATATGTAAGATACACATACCGATAGAGCACAGGTTTACTCTGTAATACATGCGGATGCACATGCTGTTCAAAAAGACTGTATACGAGGACAGGCAAGGAAGTGAAACAAATATTGTACAAAGTCAGGTATACACTGTCATAGAGCGTCTGAAAATGGAAACAAAAATCATTTTGAGTCTTGTAAAGAAAAAAGTTGCTTATTAAAATTTATTAGCACACAAATAACAGCCACAAATCATTAATTACGTGAATTTCCTAGTTAGAAAAAAGCTATACTCACATAACCATTTAGTAACATCAAGCTATCAAATATAGAAAATGAAGCTGGATATTTGTTAAGTGTAAAATCTGTGCTGCTCCTGGGTAGTTCTTTCCCATTTTTTTAGTTATTTATCCTGAGTGTTTCATACACATTTACCAAGATGTAAGGCATCCAATACTTACTTGTTGTGAAAACAAACAGAAGAACTGATATAAAAATTGTGGTGTAATAAAGCACACATTCTGAAAAAAGAAAAGTGAAGGAAATAGTTAATCGCCAGTATATGCCTCATAACGCTAAAAGAAATTGCTAAATCTTACAAGCTGGTAAAAATACACAGGGAGAGCATAAAGCATTTCAGCATTTTATTTGGCCAAGTAAAGCAATACGCTTTGCTCAAGAGCATGTTTTGTTTGTCCTTTGGGACAATGAACCTGAAAAATATAAACTTAATTCTATGTGCTTGATGAACACATCTCATTATGGGAATACAAGTAGTATTAAAGGAGGAGAAATCCATCCATTTTCCACTCAGTTTCTTTTTAAGAATTTCTTTGCAAAATAGTTTCCCCATTTCATTCAAGAAAGCCTGTGCCCTGCTCATGTGAGCTTTTTGCATGGGAGTAGAACCAAAACCTAACACCACGCTGTTATCTTTAAATGAAAGCAAACAATGGAAGATAAAAAGTGGCTTGGTGGCCACTGCTAGCATCTCAGATAAATTTCAAGAAAGAGAGTGAATTTTGACTTCTTATCAAAACCGATGATCAAGAAAAAAAAAAAACCCAAACAAAAAACCACACAAAAAAACCCTGACATTACTAGCATTTCAAACACTCCAGCCCAGGACTGCGGTCCCAGGCCTGTCCCCCGACTCCTCCCCTCTTGCATTTTGCATAAGCTCACCCTGCTGCTCCGTGCCCATAGCTCCCCGAGAGGTATCTGGAGATAATTCAGTCCCTGGTGCTTACTTCCCTTGCAGTGTTTCACCTCAGGATTTCTTAAGTCAAGGCTGGGACTGTTCAGTTTTCTTAAGGTGAGACTGCCGGCAAAGAGCATGCTCCCTCCCCTCACACTTTCTGCGGACCCTTCCCTCCCTCAACTACTTCCTGTGCTCCTTTTTCCTTTTAAGAAAGGTGAATGGATTTGGTTCATATTAAATCAATAAACAAAAAAGGTTATACTTTTACATCTTGCTAAAGAACGCATTTAATTTCAAGCTAGTAATACTGCTTTCAGAGAGCAAACACGTCCGCCTCTCAGCATAGGCAAACTTATTGTGGTATTTAAAACCTACTTCTAGGTGGAAGTACTAAACAATTTCATAGTTAAACTACTGCATTTGGTTGTAGAATATAAAAAAAGCCCAGAAAACAGAGATATTTAACCTGTTCCAAACAAAAATGTTAGATCTGAAATAAATTTCTTGCTGGAAAGAAGTTACACATTTTTCTGTGAGCTTCACTGGCACTCTTTGACGACTTACCTTATAAAAAAAGTACTGTACAAGGGTTGCTATTCTAATATAGTAAAAGTGCCCATGAACAAAAAGCAACTTGGAGAGGAATTTAAACCGTGCTATTGCATAGTCACTGTTTCTTACAGCTTGTCTTCCTTCCTTGCCCATGATTCCTGTAATATTTGGGAAACAAAACAGAAAACAGGTTAAACATTATAAAAATCAAAGTTTAAAAAAACCAACAACATACATTCCTGCACTTCAACATTATAAAGACAGCAGCAACTTTCAGTTCCAAAAGAAGGCATTATTCCTGACACTTACAACTACGGGAAACTGCTCATTTGATGCTGATTCAATTAAAAACAACAACAACAAAAAAAACCTCCAAAAACAACACCAACAACAAAAAACAACAAACAGACAAACCCCCCACAACACTATTTCCATAAGCTATGCTTAAGAAAAGATTTATGGGAAGACGTAGAAATAATAACACTCATACAAAACCAAAATTCCCAAACCAAGCAAACCATTATCAATCCATCATCAATTATCAATTTACTTAGTATGTTTTACTTCAGAGAGGTTTTCCTTACAGCGCTTTCTGGGAATAATATATGACTTATACTCAACAGGAGAATAAAAGAAATGCTGTTCTTACAATAGCAGTTTACTTAATCTGATGGGCTGACAATGCTTGTCACTTGTCACAGCTGAACAAAAATTCATTTCTAAAACCTATTATTAAGATTAGGATAAGCATACACAGAGAACACAAAATGCTCTTTTACAGAAGAAAAGTGGCCCAGGATTCCTGAAAATCAGACACTTCAAAGTGCTGGTTGCTTTTGAAAAAAAAAAAAAAATTAGTCTAAAGGTCCTGTTCACCCTCCATGGCAAAGACTTGGCTAGTTCTGACCAACGTACATGTATTGTCCAATATGCTACAAATTACAATAAAAACTCAGATAATTTTATTTTTAATAAACTTCAGTTAGTTGACAAACTAGCTGTAGAATAAAGCATCATTTGCTATTGGCCTGTAACCTTCTCAAGCAGGCTATACCCATGGCCTTAAAAATCATGGCCACGTGATTTACATGATAAACATTACATACACCTTTTTAATCACAAAGGGTGACAGATTGAATATCCTGATGTACCAATACCTTATGTAAGAACCTTCAGCACAAACACCATTCAACAAAGTCAGTAAAGGAAATATCAAAACACTATGTGATGGGTACCAATTCAGTTATATCTAAGTTTTGTTTGGTACTCAGTTATATATAACACAGCAGAAAAAAAAAGTTTAAAGTCCTGGCCAGATAACAGAAAACAATATCAACAGAGAAAACTACCAAGCTTGGCTGAGAATCAATAACAGTCTCTCAAAAGATATAATGAAAGCCTTCTCCTCAAAGACAAACTAGACACAAATGGCATTTCTATAGTGATACAGACATGGTGCAAACAGTGGCAGTTTAGCACAAAGAAAGGTTTAAAGGTCAAATTTACACAGTAACTTAGATCCTGACAATGTCTGAAGTTAGAGATATCCACTTCCAGTATCCAAAGTGGAGTACTTCTGAGATTCTAGTTACAGAGAATCTTTGCTGTTCCTAAGGCAGCATTAATCAGGACCTCTAATTATTGGTAGACTACACAATAAACCTAAGACTTCTGAAAGCAAACAGCCTTAAATTTTAAATTTCACTAAAACTCTGCTACAACAGATGACTCAGATTAACAGCTTGCCATTCACAGGAGCAAAAACGTTAGAAGTTTATCTGCTTATAAACACTACTCAAGACCTAATTCTCTACTAAAATTGGCATCTTATTTGCCGCTCTCTCTTCTGACAAAAGAAAGTTACCTATGCCAACATGTGCTTCTTGTATCATGCTCACATCATTAGCACCATCACCGATTGCTAATGTTATAGGTTTCTCTGGAGATGTTTTTAACAGTCTCACTACCTGGAAAAAAAAAAAAGGGCAGAAATTTTTCAGATTAGACAGTCTATCTACAAACCATGCCACTAATTTCCAAGTATCTTAGTTACCTACCTGTAAATGTAACTAATATGTTTTATGAATGTGCACGTTTGAGTAAAAAACATCTTTGGCATATCACATGCACAAATTCATTGCTCCTTTAGAAAAGCTGCTTGCTTTGGGGCACAAGCCTTATTTAAATATTATGCCTGCCTTGAGCTTATTTTGCTGTTCTTATTTAGATGTTCTTTTACGACTCTTAATTTGGTGCTTTATCATACAAAACAGTCAAGTAAAAGCTGGAACTGAAAATTTACTTAGGGAGTAATCCAGATTTAATGCCCTTTACTAGACATGCCCAGATTCTTCACATTTTCAATTAATGGTACTAATCAGTGTAAAAGAGGAATCTGAAAAAACAATGTATTAGCTCAAAGATCAATACATGCTGTTATTAAGGAAAATAGTTTCGTTTTAAAGCAACTTCATTATCACCAAAGGATATTCTCAGTTGGAAAAGTCACAGAAGAAGATATGACAGAAAGAGGAAAAAAAAAAATTGTTTACATACAAGGCTCTAAAATCCTCACAAGAAGAGCAGTGATATCCCGCTCTTACCAGAATGGAAACAGATCTGTAATGTAAGTGCCAACAATATTCTAAATAGAGAGGAGCTAGTAAGATGAGGTTTTTGGTTAAGGAGAAATAGTAATTCATTAACCTCCCAGAGCACTCTAACTAAAGGTAGAAGCTTCACTAATTCGGTCATAAACGGGCTGCAGAGGTAAAGGTGTGCATGCAGATCCAGGCGGCTTTCCAAAAAAACAAAGAATATTTATCTATCTATGAAAAAATGCTGCGTTTTCCCCCTGAAGTTCCAGAAAACCCAAAGTGGAAATATCAACAGAGTAACTACTGCATGAGGTAAGTAGACACAAACAACTGTGTTCAAATAACTGAGTTCTAGCTGGCAGTGTCAGTGCATTGATTCATAGGAGCAGTAACTCACGTCACACAAGGAACACAACAGTGATTAAATGCAGTCCGCAGTTCAGAGAAATCCACCTGATTGTGGGAATACATTCCCTAATTGCAGGTATTAATATTCGAGTTTAAAGGTTCCCCATTCCTAAGGTGTAATTATTTCAAGTACATTTAGCATTAGATCTTAGTAAGCAGCCTTAAAGAGGTAGCAAGGCTGCAGTATGTCACCCAGATCAGTCCTCATGAGATACCAAAGACTGTGGTAATTTAGACAGACAAACATCTACGTGAAAAGGTCAAGACAAATCCTCTGGCAAATTTTACCAACAGCAACCATCAGCAGCTCTGAATGACTGACATGAAAGATGTTTAAAAAGCTTTCTGAGCCATAAAATATACAAAAATAAGTAGTGAGACCACTACCCATATATTAACAAGCATTAAAATTAAAGGAAAAGATGCGGGAAATATTAAGCTGAGTTCCAGCTTAACCTTGGAATAAACCTCACAAAAAGTGTGCCTACAGCAGAAAATCAAATGCAAGGCTAGAATAAACAGCCATACACTTCCTTCCCCACCCTTCCCTCCCATGTTGCATGGCTTTTGTCTCAGTGATTTATATACTTCAGCATTTAAAATTAAAAAGTCACTACCATCAAAATTAGGTTTTACTGTACTTCATTACAAAACACAGGAAATAATGGAGATTATCTGCTGGACAGGATAAGAATTAAGGAAAGCATTATTGGCTGCTATCTGCCAAATTTGGCAGTACAAAACTCATTATAAATCAAGTTAAACGACAAAGTAAGAACAAGGGCACAACACAGGCAAATAACTACCCCTTAAGGAGAGGGGATGGCAAAAATTTCATCTACAAGAGTGTACATAAAGTGGGCACATCCAACAAATCGTTTCCCATAGTAGTTACAAACAACTTCCTTTTAACATTTTATTGAAACTAATACTATACCAAGTCTAATATTATAT
>NW_009190722.1:0-26278 GCF_000690835.1 Fulmarus glacialis
CAGCCGAGCAGGAGTCGGCGGAGCCGTGTGTGTGTAGGCATTGGTCTTTTGATCGCCCCCGGGATTGGTGTTTGAACATAGCTCTGCCTCTTGTTTGTACAGGGAACCTCGGAGGTCAGCTAAATTCTGAAAGGGTTGGGAAAGGTGGGAGTGGGATGTGAAGGATTTTTAGGCAGGTGCTTCAGAAAAGGCAAGTAAATCCACTGACCACCCGGGGAGAACTCGGGGTAAGGCCATGTGGTTGTCTGACGCCTTTTGTGTTGCTGAGTGAATCATTTTTGAAGGTTTTATTATATGTAGTCTGGTAATTTTGTTTAACCTTTTCCTGATACTGGAATCAAACTGAGCTTCGCTCTTACCTCTGAGGTGATTGAGGACTTGGGCTCCCCATATCTAAAAGAATTGATTAAAACATTGGGTGAATATCCTGAGTGATAATTCTTTCTCAGGTAAAGCTTTTCAGTTCAGGAAACAGAACTCTCTCGGGGCTGGTCAAAGTGGGAACCAAAAACTTTTGCTGCCTTCTCTTCCAAGTTAAAGATGCATTCCTGTAAAACAGCCTTTTCTAGTAAATGTAAAAATGTATATGAGAAGAAAGACTAAACTTCTCAGCTGTAAATTTTTATGTAACAGGACTAATATACTTCTGTCTGAGTACCGTTAATGTCCTTAGGTGGTTTCGGTAAACTTACTGGAGTCAGGACACCCTTAACGTGAGAGCACAAGGTCTAATGAATTTGTTTGCTTGACTGCAGGAAAGATGGACTTAAGTATAATGACTAATTAGAAAATATGGTTTCCAGTGGAAAATACAGGTGTGAATTGAGGAAAACAAAATTGCATTTACATATGTAATTTTCTGATTATTTTAGATGTAAACTTTGTAGGTACCATTTTTCAGAATTTGTTAATTATTTTAATTCAACACTTCACATTTCAGTAGTGTAATGCTGTGTTAAGTTCACTTAACTGTAGGAAATTCTGAAATCAGTTGCCTTAAAAAAACAAATCTAATTGCCGAGAGCAACCTTTGCAGAGTTGTATGCCTTTGTTCATCAGCTTCAGCTGCAGTTATAATTGTGAAGCCATGTTACACATCTGCGTTTTTGTTTGCAGTTCTGGATCAAGTTCTGACGCTCTTATTAATATTCATCCTAAAAAAAAGTTTTGAGGGGTTAATTGGTTTTACTACAGCTGTGAAAGCACATGCATTTCAGGGACTTAAAATAACTTTTCAGTGGTACCCAGTGACAGGACAAGAAGCAGCGAGTGCAAATTGAAACACAAGAAATTCCATTTTTTTTTTACTGTGAGGGTGGCCAAACGCTGGAACAAATTACTCAGAGAGGCTGTGGAGTATCAGCCTGTGGAGATATTCAGAGCTGGACACAATCCTGGACGACCTGCTTAAGCAGGGGCTTGAAGTAGATGATCTCGAGAGGTCCTTCCAACTTTTGTGATGCCGTGAACTAAACTGGGAAAGGACAAACTCGATCATTCTATGCTCGTGTAGTGTGAATTTTTAAAAAGTATCAACTATAGAAGTGGCCAAAGAGTTAGCTTTTATTTTTCACTTATTTTTAACTCTTTTTAACTTTTAATAAACTTTGCTTAACTGTCTGTCTTACTGGTGCTTATCAGGAAAAAAATGTATATGTTAACAATGGGTTTCATAGCTTGGATTAAAAATAAAATCCCTTCTGTGGGTAGTATATTTTTTTCCATTCATTGGAGAAATTTAACCTGTTTATTATTCTCTGTGTTATCGCCATATATGGGCACACAGCAGGCGTTTGGATGGGAACTGATGGGAGCTTTTCAGAAATGATAGCTAAACACATGCTCCAGGCACAGAACTAGTCTTGGTAAAAGGGTTTAGTAATTGATCTTTTTCTAATCGTAGGGTGTCTGAGTGAAGTGTCTAAAGAAATGACGCTTCTCTCCACTGGATGGTGCTGCTTGCCCAGAGTTGCATTACTATCTCTAGCATCATTTTATGAGCAGCCCAGAAGATTGGCGTTAACTTCTGAGCTGAATTTTTTAGCTGGAAGATAGTATGTTGTTTCCTTTCTTGCTCTTAAGATATCGTGAACAAACATTTCTGATAAATTGTTGATGAAACGTCTTTTTGTTGTTTGTTTGGAAAGGAGAGATGATTTTATGGTTGCTGTGTGTGGCATGAAGTTGTTCCTGGCTTGCTTAAATACTTCTCTAAAGATGTAAGCAAGTTTCTTTATTTTCCTGCATCTAACTTAACAGAGTCTTATTTTCAAATATGGTAACCTGGCAGAAATATGAGGATTAATCTCATAACAGTAGTTATGATGTTTGAAATACTTGGATTAAAAGTGCTGGAAATGGGAAGGGCTCTTAAAATTTCATGCTTGAGAAATCTCTGTATTAGGTGCCCTTGTGTTTTGTTACCAAGGTCCTTAAGATGTAAAACATCTTAAGGCTTCTCTACAGAGAGCTATTCAGGAAAATTAATAGAAATTAACTTTTAAAGTGGATTAGTTGAACTACATCAAACAACTCAATTTGGAAGTTCATTTAAATTCACACATTCAGTTGACATGGATTACCTCTACTGTAGACAAATCCTTAGATACATATGGCAGCTTTACAACTGTAAGAATTGCATTGAATTTAATTTCTTGGGATTTGCAAAGTCACCACCTGGGGAGCTGGTTACAGAGAGCATAACAGAATATGGGCATACGTAAAATGTTGTTATAGTTAGATTTAAAAAAAGGCATTGAACAGTTAGTTTTTGGTGACTCAGTGAGGGAAAGTTGATGTTAATCGAGAGATTTTTAACGAAGGGACAAATTAAGAAATATGATTGAAAAGGAGGGCTGCTGCTCAGCTGGGCAGCATAACCTCTATTAAATTGCTTCTTTTTATTGTCCTTTATGTTGTTTGTTTCACTGTCAGCTACAGACAAAAGCAACAGCCAAGGTGTTCCCTGTTTTTACGGGACTTAGCTTTTGCTGCCAGCTTGATAGCTTTTTAATTGATTCCCCCCACAAACCACTGGAAACTTGGGTTCTTAGAGATCATTTGCATCTTGGCTGAGGGAAGATGACAAGGCACGTTAATTGTCCCCAATTCCTAGGTCAGTGCTTCAGAGATGGCAATAAATGAGTGAACTGAGCCATGTTGCTAAGGGCACCAGGGTTTTTGTTCTCAGTGGGGCAGCAGGGAACCCTAATTTGCTTGGGCGCTTAAAATCACAGTCCACAGTGGCACTTTACCTCCTTAGCAGCACAGGCAGGGCTTGTAGTAGATGCTTCTCTGAAGGCTGCCTGTTGGAAACAAGTTGGCTCAGGGAAGTGAGCCAAGCGAGTGCTGTGTCGATTCCTCTCACAGCGCTCAGTCATTTAACCTACTGTAAAATCTTTTTTATGGACTGTTTGGGGTTTCATGAAATTCTTTATCAGACTATTACTTTTTATGGGGCTGCCACACAGCACCTATTTTGAGCTTCAAAGCTTAGGAAGTATGTTTAAAAAAGCCACCATCATGCATTCTGACCGTATTAGTTCTTCTTTAAGAACAAAATAAAAGTGGGCAAAAAATGAATTAAACATCCCTATAATATTCTGTCCCTCTGGCCCAAATCCTAAGTGTTGCATTTCAGGGAAAGATGACTTCCTGATTATGTTGAAAGCGCCTCAGTGGACTTGGCTTCTCACCGACCTTGTATGGCCTTGGGTTAATCGGTCATTTTTGATCCACCATTTCCCATCGTGTTTAATGAAGTTTGTAATCTTCCTGTCTCCCATTCTTTGTTTGTCTTGTTTATTTAGGTTGTCTTCCTGCGTACGTTTAGGCGCACACTTAAAGTGACTGGTTAACTGTGCTAGCTTTTCTTCCTTGATTTCAATGAAGCTATTCCTGATGATAGAGGCAAGCGCACGCATGTGGGCCTGGGGGACTGTAGTTTCTTTAGTAGTCTGCATAGGACAAAGGAGTCTTGATTCTTATTTGGATCTCTTAACACCTGCAGTAAGTTCCCGTGACTTTTCAGTTTCCGAATAAACAATTTTGTGGCAAATCCAAAAGCTGAAATCCCACCGGTTTGTGTTCTGTAATTCAATTTCTGTGGTCACTTATGTTTGATTTTTGACTTGGCTTTTGTTATGAAGGCAAATATTAAAACTGTGTTCTGGTTAAGAGGAAGACTGGCCAGTGGATATTGTCCAGAACTGGGAAAGCCAGCACTGAAGTCTTATCCCCTACAGATTCCATGTTGAAGCCAGATGTAAAACAAAGTTGGAATAAATATGGAATTTAGGCCTGTATACCTAAATGGTAATCCTTAAAGCCTTCCCTGAATTGCAGCCCGTCCTTAAGGATGAGAACTTCCATTGCAATTTTGCTTTGGCATTCTTCACATTAATAATTAACATTTTCACTGGCCTTTTTTTGCAGTATAAGGTTTAGTAAAATTAAACCCCCAAAACGTGTTTAGTCTGGCATAAGTTCTGGGTTTTTTTTGCAATGAAAAGCTTTTCTTGAATTGATTAAATACTAAGAACACTGTGGAAATGTAAATAGAGCCTGTTTGAATTTTTCCTTCCTGCTCTAGCCCGTAGAAGGCAGAAGTGGTCTGTGGATCCACGAAATAGCGCTTGGAGTAAAGATGAATCTAAATTTGGCCAGAAGATGCTGGAAAAGATGGGCTGGTCCAAAGGAAAGGTATGATCTAAAGGAGAGTTGTCTAGCTGAAAGGTGGATGACTGCCGGGGAACTCTTGATCTTAGTGTTTAAAACAGCCTTGTTATTTCTGTTTGATTTTTTCTTTTAAGCGTGCAGAGAATTTAAGCAATATTAGATTTTTACAGTTTGTCACAAAGGTACTTGCTTGCTTGTGCCTGTCTTGCTTTCCAGTTTTTCTCCCCTCTCTTTGACAAGGTAACATCCCTAAGGAAGAGCAGGAGTTGGCAAGTTAAATCAGGTGATGGTTAAAGGCTTTAAGTTACCTTTATGCCCTCAGTTCTCTCTCTGGCTTTTGGTACTGTTTAAAGCAACTCCAGGACCTGCTCTAATCTTTTACCTGTTTTTAAAGGTTACTTCTGATCTGTTCCTTAAATGGCCAAAATGCAGCATTATGTGAGCTGTATTCCTTCCCAGCTCCAGCCTGTACCTGTGTGGGGTGACTGTTTTCTGGTGCTAAAAATAATCTCTAGGTCAGTGCAGAGAGCTGCAGACATCTCAGCTGCCTCTTAAAAGCAGTTTAACTTCCACAAAGGTGCCTCAGCAAAGCTGAGATTTGGGCCTGCATGTCAGCGTGTTTAATGAAATGAATGCACGCAAACCCCCCCACGATATTTATTTAATCCTTCTCCTCTCCCAGCCTGTTTAAGAGGAATAAAAATAGGACCACTCTCAATTCTGTGAATGCATTAAAACTTAGAAAAATAAGCCTACTGTTGGATTTCTCAGTGTAGCCTACGGTTGCCTCAGTTGGCTTACAGTCAGCACATATAAATGTGGCTTCTAACTGCCTCTAGTTTCACGAACAAGCAGTGGTACCTGATTCAAAGGCTGCTAAAGTCAAGGAACTGGCATTGGTTTCACTAGGCATTAGACCAGACTGTTAAGAGTATGGAGCTTGAGTACTGTCTTTTTATGTAAATTGTATGCATAGGTGTTTTATGTGTCTAAGATTAAAATAGATATGTAAACCAGAGTAGAAAAAATGCTGTTAAATGTTCTGATTGTATTTTAGGCAGTCAGCTTCTCTGACCGTAGATAACATCTTTGCCATTATGAACACTGTTTGTGTCAGGGTGTGAAAGGAAGGCCTCATGTTGTTTTCTGTCTGTCACCCCCCATCTTCTTCACAACAAGAAGTTTCCTACTTGAGCTACTGCATCTTCCTTTACAACAGTTATAGCTGTACAAGAAGGATTTATGTCTCCATTCCACTACAAACTCAGACAAATGGAACCTTAGCTTGATCAAATTAATGGGCAAAAGCCCATCTGTGCAGTGAAATTAAGCTGCTTACACTAGTCCTGTTATTAGTTGAATTGGAATTGGGTCATGGCAGGATGTGTAGCCAAGTGTTCTGCTTGCTTCCATACTTTTTGGTTAGCAGAAGTTTCAAGGTAAATTTTCCACCCCACTGACCAAATAAACTGTACTGGATTTGTAATAGCAACAGCATTTTTCAAATATGCCTCATTGCTTCAAATATTAGATATGCCCAGGATCTATCCACAGGGCTTTTCTTCACTACTCCACCATGTACATGTTTATTATAGCCAAACACTTAGCTGATGATTTGTTACTGGTGACAGATGAGGGAAAAAGCAGGTAGATACCAGGAATAAAGTTTTAAACCAAATGCTTTGTCTTTTTTTTTCCCCTGATCATACAATTGAAAAAGATAATACTGGGCCTAAAGATTGCTTCCCAGGTTTGAATGATTACGGTTTTTAGGATAGACAAACCCAACACATGTTTGCTCCAATATCTTCCTCAAATTATGAGTGTGAATGAGATGGAAGAAGTTCTTAATGTCCTGCTAGCTCCAGTGTGATCCTCCCCCCACCGCTTCCCTCCCATGTAACTTTGTTCTGTGTTGTACATCCTATGTGGCATCTGTCTTACAGCCGTCACGCAGCTGCCTTCCCAATGACGGAGGTATTTTTGGTGAGAGGCATGTTCTTTTTATGTAGTGTCTTGTTTTAAAACTGTAAACACTTTCGACTTGCCTAGGAATGTCAGGTGGCTTCCTGATTAATCACCCAACTACTTAATGTTGTTGCTATTTTAGTGTTTATAATACTTTGCTGGAGGCTTAAGTAGTAAATTAAAAAAAATTTAATATCTCATGTGTGCTAATGCCTGTGAATTAATTCAGTTACAGGCAAGGAAATAAATAGTAAGTTTTCTTGCTGTATTTCATTGCAAACTGTCTTACAGTACAAAAGCTCTAATTGCTTAGTCACTGCTGTAAAATCCTTACATTTTTAACCTTAAATCCTCATTAGGGTCTTGGGGCTCAGGAACAAGGAAATACAGAACATATCAAGGTTCAGGTGAAAAACAACATGCTGGGGTTAGGAGCAACCATCAATCACGAGGTGAGCAATAGACCCAGGTAAGGAAGTGGCTCCCATTTCAGCAAAGGCACAATCTTTGTAATGGGATGTTAGTGAAATCTGTTGTCACATCTGGTGGCAGCATGTACCGATACGAATGTCTCTACAGAAACTCTTGACCTGGAGTTTAGTTCTGCTTTGTTGGGTGTTTTAGGAGTAAATACCTGCTTGGAAAGGTTACAGTGAATTCTGGGAGCAGGCTGTTCAGAGATTCTTTTGCTTCCAAGCAAATAACTGAAATACTTGCTTTCTCCCTGTGTCTTCTGCCCAACTTAGCTTTATGCCTTCTGTCCCTCTTCCTGATACGGTCACCTTTCTGACTGGAGTTTAGGTATTTAGGCAGAGCAAAATGTGATCCTCGAGGTGCTTGTCTCATAATCAACATCTTAAGTAACTTTGTTGCTCGAAAAAATCACACTAGTATTTCCTGCCTACTTTTGAAAACATCTTGCGCAGACAGGGGACACGCAGAGCCAACAGCAGCTCAGCATTGGTTAAGGACTTACAAACACAACCTTTACCATTTCTGCACTTTGGAGTGACTGTAGCGAGCTGTTAGCGTTGCCACCTGTGGAGCTTCTGAGGGTCCCTCTCACCAACAAGGATTGAGTATATACGATTAAGTTACTTCTTAGAGTGCAGAGTCTTAGTATCTGTTTTAGCAAAACTTCTGTTAGTTCTGAAAACTTTTGCCTTGTATTCATGTGGGTGATATTTACAGGACAACTGGATTGCTCATCAGGATGACTTCAACCAGCTTCTGGCTGAACTGAATGATTGCCATGGACAGGGTGAAACAGGTAGGTTCATGCTTTTCTCAATCAGATGCTGGAAGCTTTGCAGAGTTTCCATTCTTTGTCTTAAAAGGCTAGCTGAGGCCCTTTGGGCTGCTGATAGTATCCTTGCTGAGGTTGACAACTCCCCCTTCTTCCCCTTCTCCCCCAAAATCAGTGGGAGCTGAAGGACATGTTGCCATCCATGACCATGTTCAAGTTTGTCGGCCTGGATGTGTAGATCTCAGCAGATTGGTTTTGCTCTCAGACAGGCCTCTATTAAAGGCTTTTTGTTGGGGAAAGCAAACATAAAATTTTGAACTTGTTCGTTTTATCCAGGACAACAACATGGGGGAGCTTTTGCTGGGATGTACTACAGCAGCGCTTGTTTCTTTATAAAGCAACCAGAGCCAGTATGAAGGCTAACAACACAATCACTCACCATTGCAATGCATTTGCCTTCCTTTTATTAATGAACTGTCACACCTGGCTTCCATGCTCTGGTGGTTTCTTAAATACCTACTTTTCCTGTCCTCAGAGAGCTGCTTCTTAGCTTTTGACTCAGGGTTATGCATCTCTGTTTTGAGTGTGGTATAATGTGATTTTTGTAGCCCTGATGTAGAGCAACAAGTGGGGAAACTACACAACTTTCCCAAAAGGGCTATTTATAAAGTCTTTTAATTTTGAAAAGCTTTGTACAGTTTGACCTTGGTTTGTAAAAATGAAGTTATTCAAAACTAGTGGGTGTGAGCTTACAGAAGGAATTGTACACATCAAGTGGTTTATCATCTCTCCTTTAGTTAGACTCAAGTTTAAACTTTGATCATATATCTAACACACTCTGTGTGGAGTGTTGTTAAACCAAGGGCTTCTGTTTGGACACAGCACTGTCCACGTACTGCTAGTGGCAGAATTGCCAGCTTAGTGAATTTAGCAACTGTTCGTTCATTCATTCTTAACATTTGAGCACAGAAGGTTTTCTAGGAGAGGAAAGGTAGAAAGAGCAGGAAGATCACTTAGCAAGAAGGATCAAATTTGGTTTCTAATCTTGGAGAACTAGGATTAAAATTCTGAACCTGATGCAGTTTTTTTAGTTCCTGTGTAAATTATCCTTGTGCATTGGAGCCCTAATCATGGTTTGAGGCCACACAGTGCTAGGTGCTGTAGTTAAAGTCCTCAAGAGGTAGAATAGCATATCGTAGGGAAATTCCAAAAGTTCCTTTCTACCTTTATAACTAAATCCTACCCAAGTTCCAACTTGAGCCATGGGAAGATCAGTTAGGTGTAACTGGTGGGAAACCTGCAAGCTGATGAGCAGAGAGCTGAAATGACTTGCCCAGGGACACAATGAGTCAGCACAGAGGCAGGTTCATTGAGCAAGGCTATCTTGTTCCAAAATCTGTGCAGTATTCCCTGGGTCATCTGTGCTTATGCAAAGTGGCCCCTGAAAACCGTATTTCTCCCTCTTTTACTCAGTTATTTTTCCTTGGTCTTTTTAGGAGCTGGGACAAGAGTTTTCAATCACTGAGGACAAATTTGAGTGCACGTTGAAAATTCCCGGTCAGAATCACGTTTGGTGATTTGCAGACAGCAAGCATTGCTCTGAAACTTGTTTTTTTGGCAATTGTTTAAGCTGGCAAAACTCATCCAGATAACTCTGCCTGCAGCTGTGCTACAGGATCAAATGTTACATTATTGGCCATTATCCAGTTTCAAATTGCATTAAAAGTCAGCTGAAAAACTTCATTGTTCTTAAATAACTGGTGTAGTTGCCAGAGTTGGATTGCAGTTAGAGATCGGGAAGGAAGGGCCCCGTAGTGGTTAGTATGCCAACATTCAAATACCCTTGATGTACATAGTTTTAGCTTTCTTTTCTTTTTTTCTAGCTGAGCACCTAGTGAGGAGTTTTGATTTCTGGCTCTTTTGCTGGGATACTAAGTGGTGATGACTGTGTCCCTTTCCCGTGCGTAAAATGGGGCAACGACATGCTGGCCATGTCCGTAAGGTGCTTTGGAATATTCATCTGTATTAGATTTGCTATAGAAATGACACGTGGCTTTATTGCTATGACTAAATTGCTTTAAAAAGCACGTTAATATTCCTGCAGTGCTTGCTCAGTTTGTCAGAGGATTTACCAGTCACTAGAAGACACAGGGATGTACCTACCTGTCCATTGCAAGTGCCAGCATGTTTGTGAAATTCCTCCTTGAAGGCACAAGGCGGTGCTGCTGCCCCTTTCGCTGTAAGAATAAAGCAAAGGAGGAAGCCCTGTGGAAATCCTTTGCTGTGTAATATTCCCTTCGGTGCAAATGGATCGGAGAGCAGACTCAATGTGCCTCATCTCTGGTCAGGATATTTTAGTTGCGATGCTTACTTTCCCTGTAGACCCTTTTTATTGAGGATTTTCAAGTTGACCGCAAACTCTGTCTAAAACTGAGTTTGCTGGTTCTTCCTTTTCTCATTAGGGCTTACTGTGTAAATGGAAGAGCAGATCTCAGACTGCTTTCTGGGAGTCAGCTCTCCCACTGCAGGCTGCGGATTTCACTTTTAGGTCAATGACTCTATCATCAGGTGTCACTACCTATCAAACAGTGAAGTGCTGTAATTCCAATGTCAGAAAAGCTTGGTCTGCAGAGCTTTCAGGGGTGGGATCATATGAAAAAGGTGACTCAGCTTGGCCCTCAGGGTATGGGTTGATTTCCCTACCCATCCCAGTTGCCACTGGGAGGAAAAAAACTATCTCACCAGAGTAGCTTATTATAGACCTACAGACCAGAGAATCCTGTGGTGCGTATTTCTTTTCAGGACAGGACTAATAAAGTAGTTACTAACCGGACAGCAGGTTACCTCCCTCTGAGAATCTCTCGTAAATTAACAGGCTCTGTGGATGCAAAGAGTACGTCTGTATCAGTAAAATAACCTGCCACAGCACAGGAACTTGATATCTCTACTGTTAAATAGTTAGACTAATTCTTCACATGGTTTTGACCTGCACAAGCTAACATTCTCCCAAAAAACTCCTGAGTGAATTTGGGACTTAGCCAACCCCAGAGACATTCCCAGGGGACAGTTTAGATGCAGTCCCTCTTCTGGAAGCTAGGAAAATTAAATAATATGGATGTGGCAATTCGTTCTAGCTGGCCTCAGGGACAGAAAAGCTCTGCCACTGTTTAATTTCCTTACACAGATGTATCAGACTATGTCCAGATAGAGGCACTTTGTGTAGTGTTAGAAGTGGTAAGTCTGTCTTTGTGATTTTTTTTTTTTTTTTTTCCTTTCTACCCAGTCAGATTCAGTATTTTATTTTGTACTATTTCTTACATCTTTCTCAGACTCTGGCACTGGAGATATTTTGTAACGAACAGCACAATAAACCCTGACCTATTATTCTTTTATTACCATAGAAATGGTGTTAAATTAGACTTTGGCTTTGACCTGGAGCACCTGTATCTGCCTTTTCAAATTACATTAGATTGGAAATGGGAAGGGAAGGGGATGTGGCAAAAAAAATCAAGCAGTAACATGTCTCGGACAAAACATACCATACTTCCTTCAGTAATATATTGTGATATGTTGTTGAGACTTGGTTTTGAGAGAGAAAGTTAAATACACTGATGTTTGAATTTGGTGGTTAGTGTGCCACTAACAGGGTTGGAACCTGGGGTTTTTTTCAGGGTCCTCAGTGAATAATCAGAAGAAAACATTCAGTCTCGAAGAAAAATCCAAATCTTTGAAGAAACGTGTCCATTATATGAAGTTTGCAAAAGGTAAGAGGAGTTTTGTTGTTTCATAAGCTCTAGTCAAGATTAGGAAAAAAAAACCAAAAACGTGTCAAGGTGATCTGTTGCCTTCTGGGGTCTAAATTTGGAGGTGAAGTCTTGGTTTAGAAACATCCCCTGCAGCAACTTATTTAAAGCTATAATATGCTGTTCCTCTTTATTTTGGACAATTTTGGATGGCTTTAGGCTGATATTCTTGAATAAAACATCTTCTGTCTGAAGGAACCATCAGCTGAATGAAGGAACAGTGAATATTCTGAGTGATCTGTGCGTGGGCAGGGGATGGGAGGGGGAGGCAAAGGTGATAACAGAGTTACTTGGGCATCTGCACCGCACTATCCCCTGCAATCTCCAGTAAAGCCTGCTAAGAGATCATGTGGATAAGATCAGGGATCAGATTAAACCTGAATGCAGGAAGAGGAAAGCCCTCTTACATCTATCAGATGCTTTGTTGGATAAATTAGGACAGCGGTTGGCGGCCACAAAAACTATATCAAGAACTCATGGAGTTTAGTAATTTCTTTCTTTCTTAGAGTGATGACATTATTTCATCCATCCCTGGTTTTGGCTCTTGACCATTGTTCGATCCCTTGCTCTATTTCTCTGTTGCTTGCGTTCCCGTTTTACACATGCATGTGCGCATGGTGTGTTGTATATATGTGTTTCAGTGTATGGATAGGATTGGTTTCCACGAATGGCTAATTTATTGTACTTAAATGTACTCTGTAATGTTTTCTGATAACAAATGCCGCTGCTAAACCAGAAGTAATTGACGTGTGAGTAGAGGCCAAATTCTGATATTGAGGTTCGGGTTTTTTCACTAAATAATTCAGCCTAGAAGTCAAACGTGTTAACATGACCGTGCCACTTTATGACATTAAACAATTAAATTGGTTCAGGGCTTGCAAGTACAGAGGCTGTGGCCTGTTTGAGGTAGTAGCAAAGAGGATTTATTTTGATTTGGATTTAACCTTTTACTAAATACAGAGAAAAAAGAAGGGTCTTTTGAGCATGTAAAATATGGAGCAAGGCTTTCATATTAACAATATCCCTTATTTGTTTGGCTGCGGTATTTCTATAAGGTAGGCCCCTGTTTGACTGTACCCTCTGTGGTTTAAAAAAAACAGGGAAATTGTCCTTTTTCAGGAAAAGAGGAAAAGTTATTTGAGAAAGGCTAATATTGTTGTGGCCCTTGTTGTTCAAGTCCAATCCTGCTTCCTTTTAGACTAAACAAGACGAGCTCACACAAAAGCAACGATAGAAAATTCCATTTCTGGTGCTATTTTGTAGCCTCGCTGCTGGAGGAACATAGGCACCCCACATAGCCTTAGCAGCCACGTTTGCATCTGGGAAATACACACCAATATGAGATTAAGACAGTGATTTCAATTGCTTTTCTAGTAACTGTTCCACTGTGATGCTGCAAAAGATTTGGACTGTCAGCTGAGTTGGGTTTTTGTTAGAGAATGCAAAAAGAGGGGGGGATACACTTGCTGGGGAGAAGGCATGGAAAGAAAGCATAGGGTGAGAGGAGGAGCAGCAGACATGTAAGTCTCATGTTCCAAGCCTTGGCCAGGATAAAGCTGGAAACAGCCACCAGTCTCATCCAGCTTGCTTGGGAAAGGACTAGAGGCTATGTAGTGAGACACCAGAAAGTTGGATAATACTTTCTCTTCGAGGCTGATGTGTCTGCTTACCCTCTGTGGGCAGTTAAGGATCCTGCAAAGAAGAAACAGGTGGAATAGTCAGGTGTTTTTTTTTTTTTTGTCCCTTACAAGTGCTTAGTTTCATTTTGAGGTCAGTGATTTTGGAATCAGATAGTCAGGTGGAGTAAGGCCCCAGCAGACTCCTAATAAGTTGGCCTATCTGGACTAATTTTGTTTCTTTAACTTTTGCCAACTTTTTTTAAAGAATTTTCTGAGACAAGCTGTGGACAACTCATAAAGGCTTCTGCACTGTGGAATCGGCTGAACTTTTGCCAGTATCTCAGAATATCACATCACCCCCTTTTTCTTCCCCCTCCTGCTCCATGTCTCATACTCAGCTAGCCACAGAACAGTCAGGTGAGAGTAATGGTCCTACTGGAACTCACAGAAATCTTTGCTTCACCCTTGAAATTGTTTTAAGTTGGAATAATCCAGTGTGTTGCAGAGATGGAGGTTTTGCTTTTCAGAAGCAATTTCATGAATCAAAGAAAAGCCCCCACTGAGTAGAGATGGATTTTTTTTTTTCCACTGTATACAGCACCTATAACTCCCTAACTCTGTCAGAGACAGGGAATTCTCCTGAGAATACCAAGATGTGCAGTTTCTCCTTGAACTTTTCTTGCATGTAGGAGGTTACAACTCTTTTTTCCCTTTAGTGTAGTGCAGGCCGCTTCCCTCATCTTGCTATGACAATTGCAGCATCAGCGGGGGGGGAGAAACAAGCTGCTATTATATGTTACCCTGTCGGCATGCACCAGCAGGCTGTGATTGTCTCCTCACCAGCCTTTCCCTCCACACACACACATTTCCTACTGTATGAGGGAGCCATTGTCAGCCTTCATTTAGTGTCTTTAACTCAGTTCTCCTGATTTTTTTTCACCTCCAAAAACAATTTCTCTACCTCCGTGGGTCACAGTCTGTGTTATCAAAATGTACCTGTCATCACCAGATGTGAAGATTGTGGTGCTTTTTACCTCCCCTTACCCTTTTCAGGTAAGGATCTCTCTTCGCGCAGTGAAGATGATCTGTCCTGCATATTTGGGAAGCGACAGAAGAGTATGAAGACACAGGTAAACAAGAGGCTTCACCTTTCTCTTGTTTCCTTGCATATTTTCCCTTGTAACAAAACCATATTTAAATGTCTTTGTGCTAATGAGATTACTACGTGCCCATCAAAAGCAAGGGGTCTTCTGCCTGTGAAATTACTGTTGTTTCTATGTGAAGGCTGCAGGTGGATGGCTGTGCTCTGAACCGTTAGGAAATAAGAGTGAATTTAATACATGTTTTTGTGAATTACTGTGATGTAACTTCTTTGGAGTTAGGAAATGTCAGTATTTTAATTTTACACTTGTTAGGCAATATACCTCGCAAAGTAGATAAATTTTGCTTGATCCATAAATATCCAAAACAAAATTTGACATTCAGTAGCAACTGGCCAATCTCAACAAACTGCTCCTATTTTCACAAGAATTGGGAGAGGCTGAGCAGCTGCAAAGTCGTGCTCATCTTTGAACAAAGGATTCAAAGATGGCTTGAACACTGATAAATACTTAATAAGAAGATTTTTCCCCAACTTTGTGTAATGAGATCAAGGTTTGTATAGCATTTATTTTATTTGTGTATTCATTAGCATTTTACACTTGCAGAGAATAGACCTGCTATTTCAGTATCTAAAATAACAGACGTACACTGCGACATGACTAATGTATCCAGAAAAATTATTTGGAAAAGATAACATCTGGAAAAGCACAAATGAATATGTAGCAAGAATTGCCCTGTCAGTTCAGAGGTCTCTGAAGTCTCTTGTAGTTAGAGGGAAAGATGGGGCCTCAAATTGAATGGAAATTTCTGAAATACCCTGTATGTGTTTCGCACTTTGCTCATTGTGCAGTACTCTTGAAAATTGCTCTGTAACTTCACTGTAGACCACTGTGAACTTTGGGAGGAGAGGGACAGGGGGAAGAATGTGCTAAGAGATCCTGGGTAGTAGTGAAAGTAATACAAGGTTTGTAGCTGTGTAAATGCTAGGCGGAATGACAAGGGAGCTTGTGAAGAACAAAGAGCGATCCACTGGGGATTATTCACTGGAAAAAACTCTTACTATAAAATAAATAATACTTCAGTGGGGTGTCTTGAATTGAACAGTTTGAAGGATTTGGTCTTGCCATTATGTCATATAGTGTTACAATTTCAGTGAATCTGCTGTAGGTTTTAAAGTCATTGGGAGGACAGAGAAAAATGTCAAGTCTGTTTTCTAAGTACTGTTCTCTAAACTACAAAAATACAGTTACAGTTAATTAAACTGGGAGGTTAGAAGAAATTTAAACAAATTAAGAACTGTCCTGTCTTGTCTGCCACTGTGAAAAACAGTCTGAACCTTTGTTACAAGTCACATGGTTTGGCTTGAAAGGTAAGATCTTGGGAGGAGGCCATCAGCCACAACAGAACCCATCTTAACTTACAACTGTCTTGAAATAAGCATTTGGGGACTTCAAGTCCATGAGAGCGGTTAGAGGTCCCAAATGCTGTAGGTAAGCTTGCACCGTCGGAGCCCCCTTGATTAACACTTCTGATCACCTAAATATGCTATGGGTCTACTTCTTAGCTCCTTTGCTGCCAGATCGATATGAAGTAAGACAAACGGGGATTTAATGCAGATCAACAGTGCTGTGGTTAAGGGAGTAGATTTTGGCCACCCATGAGTTGTCCCAAATAGTTGGTCTTGTTTTCTCTGCGTGTCCTGCATCTTTTGAAACTAAAAATAAATTTAGAAAGCGCTGTGGCTACTTCTGGGACTTAATCCTGCAAAGCATTTGTTCTTTTGTTGATAGACACTGCAGATCAGGTGCCTTTATGGCTGCTTGTGAAGAGTGTATAAGTTTGTGCATGCTTTTGCTAATTCCTTGACCGATGCAGTGGTTGGCTGATGGCTACTGTGCAGATTTCCTCTTTCCCATCACTGAACACTGAGCTAATGGGTCAAGGTTCTGGCAAAAAGTCACAGACTGTTCCCTGCTAAGCACCCAGATTTCCACATGCAAATACAGGCAGGAGGTAATGTAATTTGGAGCTGCATTGTCGTCTTCTGACTACCGTCTGCTGCTAAGCAGCCACGGAGAGAAAGCCAGAGGCAGCACAATTGCTTTTTTTTGGGGTTTTTTTTTCCCCTCTCCTTTTCTTCATGGATCAGAGATCTGTGGAGTTCGCACAGAACAAAAAATGCATTGCTCAGGCCCTCCAGCTCTGAACAATTTCATTTCATTGCACCCATGAACTCTCATGATCCCTTTCCGTCATGTTCCAGAGCCTGGTCCTTAAGGTGGCATAAATGGAACTGCCCCATGAGGATTTGCAATACTGTTCTCTGTGTGTGTTTGCATTCTGTTTTGAAATCCCTAGGCTCTGGGCATTTCCATGATGTGGCAGAGAGCGCACTACAGGAGCAGGAAAGTGCTGTCATTCTCCTGGAAGTGAGTTGTTCCTATCTGTTTCTATGTAGAGATAATGTAGGAAGAGTCCTGGTGTCCATCAGAGCCCTGGGTATGCCTTCAGGCTGTGGTAGGCTGCAGTCCCTTTTAATTGCAGCTCCTGCAACCGTTAGTAACAGTTGTATGCTGTGGTCCCTGTTCAAAGTAGATGAGACCAGCTTCCATACTTACATAGGTGCCAGAACTGCTAGTCTCTATTAATGTGATTGCAGGTTCCCAGCTGTAGTTGCAACTGAGATGATACAAGGAAGTACCTGTAATGTATTGATCCTGTAGCTTGAAGTCCTATCTTTAAGGCACTTTCTGAGGTATTAGATTCCTCTTTTTTCAGAGATGCAGTTTGAGAAGCATTCAGTACAAACTTGGTTTGGATTGAATGACCTGTCCTCAGCTCGCAGTAGAGTTGTCATCTTTTGACAAAGATATTCAGCATAATTCTCTTTCCTCTATTTCTAGTTGTTTCAGTCCAGGATCAGAATCATCTTGGGTATAACTTCATGGAAAGATGCAGGAACTGCTTTTCGTAGAATCACAGAATTACTGAGATTGGAGGAGACCTCTTGAGGTCTCCAGATCAACCGCCCTGCTCAAAGCAGGGTCAGCTACATCAAGTTGCTCAGGGCCTTGTCCAACTGAATTTTACTGTCTCCATCCCTTAAAGCCTCCCATTTAAGCCTCTGACAAAATTCAGTGGATGGATGAAAGAGATCACTTAAAGAGCAGGAGATGGGAACATTTTAGAATAACAAAACGCTTACGCTGTAAACAGACTCACTTGGGTGATCATTTGCAGTTTTGTAGGCATCAGAGACACAGTGGAAGTTATAGAAATGTTTAAGGATATATGCCACTGATGGCATTATGGCCAGGTTTTTCATCTGAGCGGGTTATTCCTAAGAGCTGTTGTACCCACTGCCTTTGAGCTTTTCTGTTTCTATAAATGGCCTAATGTGTAGTAGACCTGGCAGTGGCATTACATTGGTGCTCATCGGCACTGTCACACTAGGTCTGGCTAGTTGGTTGGTGTTATACCAAACTGTTCTTAAAGATTAGGAAAAGGGGGGGGAAAAGCAAAACCCAGGAAACTCCATCTGTGCTTATGGTCAAATGGAAACTAGTGGAAGGGCTCAAGGCTAAGTGATATGGTCTCTGGACCAGCAAGATAATCCTGGCTCTTCTGAAGTGCTTGTCAAAAATATGTAACCTCTGAACTGCTGCTGTGATAAATGGTGTCTCAACAAATCAGGTATGTCACAGAAACACTGTTCCAATTAGTCGTATTCAGTCTTCTAGTATAGTCATTAGCAGTCATTTTATGATCTTGACTTGTGGAGTAGTGTTTGGCAGATGTTTTGTGCTAGCTTAGTCTGAGCAGTCTTAACTGTAGAGCTGATCTCAGACTCACTTTTTAACTGTCTCAGTAGCCTAGGACTGATCTGGCTAATGCATCTTTTCTCTTGTTTCACACTGACACTACTGCAGTAATTGGGGATGTTGAAATTTGGATTATCTACCTTATCAAAGGAAGAGGGAGTTAGCTAGACGATTGTAAAGATTGCAAAAGAGTGGAATTGCAAAGGATATGGAAGGAAATGCTGTTTGCCCCTAAGGGTCGAAAGGAGTTTCTCTAGAAGTAGTAAGACCGAGATACTAGTTTAAGCTATTGTTTTGATGGTTCTGAGATATGTGTTACTAATCATAGGCAGTTGCAACCTTTAATTCTCCTGAATGTTAAACATAACGGTACTTTTTTTTAAAATTATTTTTGATAAATCATGTGTCCAACTAAAACCTCCTTAATAAACTACACAGGGACCTTTGTTTAAAAAAAAAAATACAAGTCAAAAATCGGGGGGAAGAAAACAATGGCTGGGCTTCAGAGTGGACCTAAATTGAAAACGTCTGCAGTTTTTCCCAGGGAGAGTAAGTGATCAAAAATATTGAATTGTAATTATGATGCTCTCTGGAGACCTGCAGTGAGGACCTGTTTTGCAGGGTAAGATCTGCCAGACTTTTTCTGCCCCCACTTTCCCTCTGATTTTCTCACTTGCTTAGGAACACTGGGAGCTGGGGAGACAGAAAAACAAATTCCATTAGTTCCTATCTGGTTGAACTTCCTGGAACCCCCACTATTTTTTTTGCTTCTCAGAATTTCCTTCCTCCATCCAGCTGTGTTTCCTGATGAAGCCTTATCACTGTAGAAAATGCTCCTGAGTGAGACTGAGGATTTGGGAATGAGTTACAGACAGTCCCAACTTGGTTGCTGAACAACATGATTCTGGCACTGATTTCCCTTTGGGGGCTGGGGGAGTAGTTCTGATTTGCTGGCGCGTTTGTAATAACTCTGTTTGAGATGCATAGAAAACTGAATGTTTTGCATCCATCTCACTTCCATGTCTCAGGCCATTTGATGAGTAATCTGCTTCCTCCAAATTTTTGTAACTTGAATGTAAACCTGGGTAAGTTCCCCTAAACCACCTAATCCAAGTAGCCCGAAAGTCTCCAGTTTGTGGTGATTTCTTCCGTGTTAGTCGTTAGAAATGTAACTATCCACCCTGTTGCTTTTTCACTTTTTTTTTTTTTTTTTAAAAATCAGGAAATTGTCTTCTGACACATTTTGCAGAACTTCCTCGACTGACTTACATTTCCCAGCACTTATCAGAAAAGCACGTTGGCTAATCTTAAGGGACATAACTGAAAATCCATTAAAGTCTGGCTCTGCCATGGGCTCACTGAAGCTATGGGTAAACTGATGTAATTCTCTTCACCTCAACTTTCTCTTTGCAAAATACCAATCAGGATATTGATGTTTGTGGGTTTCACAATTGTGACTTTTAAGCAAGTTGAAAGTTTAGTCTGTTTTTTTTTACCTGTGACAAAAGTCTCTGTTGCAGAGGTAGTGTATAAATTAATTTTCTGTTCCTTTTTCCAGCACTGTTGGGGAACAAAAAACTGCAGAAGAGAAAAATTAGTTAAAAATTAACTTAGGTTTTTCACCGTTCTGCTTTGGAGACTGCAGCTAGCACGAGGTATTTGGGACTGAGAAGCAGAACAGAAAAAGGACATCAAAAACCTGGAGAGAGTCCAAAAGGATTTAGTAAAATGGGCGACGGGGTTAGAGGGCATGTCCTAGAAGGAGAGAGTGGAGGAACTGGATACATTCATCTCAGAAAAAGAGGCAGAAAAAGATGACCTCTCTGTCTATAAATATCTGGGGGTTGGGGGGAGGGAGGAACAGAGGAAGGGAAGGGATAGTAATCAGGGTAGGCAAAAGCCAGGAATGGTACTGGGGATGAGAACTTCAATTAGAAAAAGGAAGACACAAGCTTACTCTTCAGCAGGCTTCCTCGCAGTGATGTCAGCAGGGCAGTGGAAGAGTCTCCTAAGGGAAATCCCAGCTCCTTAGTAAGTGACGCCAAGAAGAAAATGAATTTAACACTTTTAGACCTGTTGGAATGGGCAAAGATGAATTGGTTTAAGTAAAACATCTCCCAGCAAGTCATTCTGTGAGTGGCTCCAGTACTGGAGCTTGGTTTCCTGTGGTTGTGTTGTGCTTGGAATCTGTGTGACTAAAGGAGATGAGCTCATGCTGAAATCCCAGTCCATGTGCATGCTGATCTGTTGGCCTTCTCTGTCCAGCTGCCTGTTGTCGTGAAATATTTTAGAGTCTTAATATCTTTGAAATCTCTACGCTTACGTTAGGTTGGCTTAAAAAGTTGCTGGAGAGTAAGGAGTGCATAGTGTACACAAATGTCTGGGCAGAATGATTGTGGAAACTTTGCTTCCTTAAGAAATCAGAGTAAAAATGTAATTGCTGTCAGTGTGTGCTGGAGGAAGACAGTAGGAAAACACTGAGATAGTGTCTTTAACATATTGCCTTCTTTTTTTATTATACATTTATTGTCAGAGAGAATAATTGCATTTTTAGAGGTGCTGTCTTGTGCCTAGGTATTATAATTATCCCCAGGATACAGAGTTTGTCAGATCTGGGGTTAAAATTTAGAACCGCACAGTGCTTATTCCTGTATATGACCATTTCAGCACAGAAGTATGTAATGTGTTGTGTGTCATTGGGAAGAGTGAATATAACGTTTTATCAAGAATCAAGGCAAATGAAAACATAGGTGACAAAAGGTGGGATTTAATCCCGCCTGACTTTATTGGTAGAAGATCTAGGCATCTTCTCCAGATTGCCTTCATAGTGATGAGGCACAGGTGCTCAAACAGATGTGTTCACTGTCTCCAAAGGTGGTAAAGACGTATGAAGGCGAACCCTTACTAGAGATACATGCCTGTTTCCTCACTGACCGTAGGGGACATGTAACAGTGAGGTGCATTCTATCCAAAAAGTTATATTCCTAATATGTTCTGTCTCAGTACAAAAGCTGACTATGTTCTTGTAAGCACATGATTACTGCTCAACCCTCTTGACCTATTCAGTTCTTGTGAAGGCTGCATTTGTTTTTGGGGTTTTTTTAAATGTTGGTTAGTGGGAATAGGCTGGTGACCTAGTGGCAGAGTCTGCAAGACAATATAATGGTGCTTTTACGCATTTGGTATCCCCAGGAACCTGCTTCTTATTAGAAAGGTTTCTGTCAGCCTCTAGTGCTGCTTTGACCGGCATGGCTTGCTCCCTACAGATTTTTAGACTCGTGATCTAGGAAATGGTAACACTCAGCTTACAGCGGCTTAGTTCTCCTTGACTTTGATGGGAGCTCGCTGTGTTCTGCAGCATCGGTATTAAAGGATATCATTAGGTTTGTGTGCTCACCTTTTGTTTTTTCTTTGTGACTCTTTGAATTAAATACATTAAAATTACCATTAGCAAAGGCTTTTTACTACTTTTGTAATACTGCAGTTACTTCTTTGGCCTCTCCAGTTTTGCTCTGCTGCATACCATGGACTTTTAAGAGCCAGAGGGATTATTTCCTGAAAAAAAGAAGAAAAAAAACCTCCTCAAAAACAGATTGTGGCAGCAGTTAGCAGTACGAGGCCTTTGCCCGTGCTTGAGGAGCAGCCAGTACAGGTTGGTGACACAAACTCACAAGGACAGCATGACAATACAGCTGAAAGGCTATATGCACCTTCAGTGTAAAGGAGTGGTACAGGTAGAGCAAATCTTCTGGCAGCCCAGACTAGCATAAAGTAGATCTAAAATCCTGTTGCTCTGAGCTGGTAACTTGTAACACCGAATACAACAAGTCAGAAAAACAATGAATTAGGCTCAAGGTGTTAATTTGGGCCATATTTTTTATACTGCTCTGTGCAGATAAGGTTGTTCCAGGAAGCACCGGTAAAAATTACTTTACCCAGCATGGTGTCCTAGTAGTGCTTTTGATAAAAGGAGGAAGAGCAAAGTATTGATGTTTTGTTGCCCATTCTATAAGCACCTTGTTAATCAACTGAGGATAAATTATTGCTGTTCAGATGTCAGCAGAGAGGGAGAGCAGGAGACATCTCCCAATCTGGAAGAAATGGTGCTTTTTCTTCTTTCTTCACTGGAGAAGAGTCTTGCCTCTAGCATTAGTTCCTTGGGGGGGTTGTTAGGAACAGAAACAAAACTGGGGGGAGCTCTTTTGATTTATCTTCTCTCCTTCCCTTTTGGTCACTTTGATAGGCTTAAAGAGCCGAGTTGGCTTTAATGTGTTACCATTAGAGACCATGCATTAGCTGGAATAAACCATCATGCCTCACAGTGAAAAATACCCCTTGATTGGCTAATTAATCAGTCAAAGGGGAATGACATGGCCCTCGGCTTGAGGGACTCTGCTGCACAGGTAAACAGGTCATTGATAAATGGTTTACCCGCAAATTCATATATCAAGAAAACTTAGTCATTTTTTAACTACACTTCGTGTGAAAGCTGCACTGCATTTTTGGAGGAGTATTTTTGCTGCCCTTGCTTTTTGCATTGTGGGAGTTTTTAGGTTATGAAAGTTTTCAAGAAGAAAAGCCCAAACAAAACTTTATTACGATTGTAGTTCTGTTTTCTGAATTGCAAAAAAAATCCTCAAGGGTTTTTTTCCCCCACCAAAGAGGCAGTCAGGGGAAATCGTTGTCATGGCTTCGTATTGAGATTGAGTGGGTCTCTAATCAGAACGGCTCATAGCTTTTTGTCATTTAAATATATTGAGACTGTTCAGGGGGTCGTGTCCAGTCCTCAGGCACTGCATGAACAAAGCTGACATCCATAAATGGGTCTAATGAAATAACTGGGGAAAATATATGAAGTAAGATGCAGTCTGTGTTGGTAAAAGACTTCATCTTACCCAATTCAGTTAGTACTGGCTTTTGGCATCTATATGCTGAATTTTGTCATGTGTATACTTGTAACACCTTATCCTGAAAAGATGGTTCCCCAGTGGGATTCTTCACTGGGAGTTTTAAAAAAAAAAGGAAAAAAGGAGGGGGGGAAATCCAGCTTTAAATGACATGCGTAAAAATGTAGTCCGGAACCACTCTTATACATGGGGTGTATAAATAGGGTTAAAGCAGTGTAACCATGTAAGGAACCATAAAACAATGATGTTAGGCATAGCTGATTAAATGGGTGCACTGGGTGCACAAAACAAATCCTAATTGTGCTTTTTTTCTTTTTTCTTTTTTTTTTCTCTTTTTTTAACTGTGTGTATACTATGAGAAAGTAACATGCCAGTACCTAAGAATATGGGCTCGGGTACTAGAGAACGAAGTTAACCTTATTTTTGTCATGTGAAGTCCTTTCCTCCCAAACAGCCCTTGTCATGGGCCTGTGCTTTTATAGGACGGCTTTGTTTTGTTTTTCCTTTTAAAAATATTTGTCTGATCAAAGAGCTTTCTTAAAAAAAAAAAAAATTCCACTGCAGTAGTTCAAAACAAGGAAAAGTACATTTTTTGATCCTATCATAACAGGATTTGTATATGGAAGTGTGAACTAAGCAGGTGGCTTCCTGTTGATTTTAAAGCCAGGTGGGCAAGTTCTTGACAACGAGTTGATCTCGCAGGCTGCTACCTGCCCTGCTTTCCCTGGTGTCCTGGTGCAAGA
Organism: Fulmarus glacialis; assembly: GCF_000690835.1. NCBI lineage: Eukaryota > Metazoa > Chordata > Aves > Procellariiformes > Procellariidae > Fulmarus > Fulmarus glacialis. Next base: position 23,886 of record NW_009190722.1, read on the forward strand.
GCATGCTGCATGCTCGTTCCTTCTGCTGGTGTAGCACAGAGCCAAGATGATGGTCCTTTGCACCATCCTTATTCCTCTGTGTGCGAGGACTAGGGGTAGTGTGAGATGGCATTTGGGATTGGTATCTTGTGGCAATAATACTGCTGTGGGATTGAGAGGAAAATTGCAGCATGTGTTCTCTCTCAGAAATCAGGGAGTAGAATACATTTTATTACCCTCTAAGGTGGCTGGTGGATCCACTCAAATAGCCTGCAGAAGGATTGGATGTTCATAGCACAGTCTTATTTTTGCTAACTTTAGTTATAAAGGGTGTCTAACTTTTCTCCAAGGGTGTCTTCTGATTTTGGCTCATCAAACTGACCATGAAATTGCTAGTTGGTTCAGATGGGTTAAGCAAACCAGAAGTTGGAGCAAAATAAATGATTCAGCCTGAGAAAATGCTTAAAATCAAAGAAGCTTTTCCACTTCCAATTCAGTATTTCGGCTTCTCTACTGAATTGTTCTTTCTTCAGCTGTGAGCATTTGCTATTTTTCCTCTCCAATCAGGAGAAATATCTAGTGCTGGCGTGTGACTTAATGGTAAACTCCCCATGAGGGTAACCTTGAGAGCGCATGAGGTACTCCCTCCTCTCTCTGACCTCACTTCAGCTGCCTGACATGTTTGAAAAGTTTGGCAATTTAAAGTTAATTTGGGTTCATTTGAGTTTTCTCAAAGTAATAAGACAAGGTGAAGAAATCCATTGTCTGTATTTTTCCCTAAAACCTCACTCTGCAAACTATCATCAATCCCAGTGTGTTTCCTTTGAATAATTGCGTTGTTGCCATATATATATATATATATACACACACAGGCAAATGTGATGTGCTGACTTATGTCACTAATTTGACAAACTGCTAATAACGGCATGTATCTCTCTGTTAAGAAAAGAGAAAGATTATGATGAGAAAATGATTATGCAGTGGGCTAGTAGGTACCTTCCATGCTCCGTTTGCTTTAGCATCATCTTTAAAATGATCTGTCAGTTGCCAATATCTTGATGATGATGGCTTGCTGTCCTCTATCACAGAATGCTTTTGGGGAAGGACCTCAGATTTGGTGGATGAATATTGTCCGATTTTGATTGCAAACCCAGATTGTCTGTTGTTGAGAGGAGGGAGCAGGGAAGCAAGGGTCTAACAGCTGAAATAAGCAACAGAAAAGGGCATGGAGGGCAGCTCGAGCAAACTTGAGTTTTGCTGAGTTGGAAAGCGTTTGGGTACTGTACTGTACAGATTCTGAAATTTCCATGCACGTAACAGTGTCTGAACTCTTCCCTGCACTGGATTAAGGGATGTGACGTCTGTCTGTTGTGCGTAGTTTGTTCTTTTTCTCCTTGGGGGAAATTGGTTGTGCATTCAAGTGTTTTGATTTGGCAGACTTTCAGTATACGAACCCAGTGGGTATTAGTGAAGACAAGTTGAAGTGTGCTCTGGCTTTGGAGCAGAAGATGATGCTGTCTATGATAATTAATTTCTGTGGAAGATAAGTTGTAGTCTGCGATGGACCTCCAGAAGGTTCTGCATAGATGAGTTTAACCTGCTGGTAGAAAATGCTCATGTCCAGGATCCAGAATCACCAGGGCTGTTTTGGTGACCAGCTCGCACTTACCTCAGCTGAAGTTAAGCACTAATACTTCGTTGGGGGGCCCTTACACTGAACTTTAAGTTCCCTTGAAAAGGACAAGACCAGGGATGATTTGACCGTGGATAGTAGAGGGGACAGATGGTGAAAAGTGTGGCTATCCACGGGGTTGAAGAGTTCTGATAATTTAGTTCTTTCTTATTATTTCTGTTTTGCTGGGGTTTATTTTAAATCTGCTCTGTTCTCACCATGAGCTGATTTCTTCCGAGTGCTGGGACATGTTTTTGACAGCAGCAGAGTCAAACTCAGGCTAGCTAGATCCTATGTCACCTGTGTGTTACAGGTTGTTTTTTAACAAATGAAGAGAAGATCAAAAATATTGTCTGGCCTAAAATCCTATTTTCCAGAATATTGAAGAATTTAAATGTCAGTCAGTACTTCAATACTTGAAAGAAAATTATTTATTCTCAATACTTTTTTACAGAAGTTTCTGTAAGCTTGGGAGTAGAAGAAAGTTACTGTAGTACTGCAAGTTAGTCAAAGGCTAATGCTAATTAGGAAATGCTTTCTAGTTCACAGGATATGTGATCAATTTTCTATTTTTGTTTAAAATAATCAACTTGTATGTTTTGCAATGAATATTTGCAGTTAGAGAAACAGGCATTACTACAAATGTCTTGTTGCAGTCAAGTGGAAGCTTGCAGGTGCTTTTTTTTATTATTATTCATTAGACCACTGTATCTTATAATAGAGTAAAAATCTTAGATGTGGG
>NW_009190723.1:0-32232 GCF_000690835.1 Fulmarus glacialis
GGGGTGGGGGGCAGCGGTTTCTGGGAGTTAGTGCATGAAATCGGCTTCGGAAACGCTTTCGGTTTTGTAGTTCAACGGCCGCGCATTGATTCAGGCGATGTCGGGGGTGTTTTAAACTCTAAATTTAGACATGACGCTTGCAAGCCCCAGGAATAGAAGGCTGAAGGTTAGGCTTGGCCGCTGCAGTGTTTGTACATCGCTGGGCTCTCCCTGTCGCCCCAAAGGGACCGAGCCCCACCGGCCTGGCCGTGACATGTCGAAGTTTACAACTCTTTAATAGTCAGGTTTGACTCCTGTGGCTGCTCCGTTCTTAAAATCTGAAGTGATCGGTTTTGAAGGATTAGCTGAAGTTTATTAATTAACTGCAATGTTCATCTAGTCATAATACATTTCAGGTGCTTGAAGTTTTAGTCTCTCAGGGTCATGGAAAGCTGCTGCAAAGGGAGCTCACCCCCAGGATACGTACAGCTAGGCATAGGGGAAAAGTACCAAAGTCAAAACTGAGATAGAAAGTTTAAAACCAGAATTTGGTATTGGTTTTTCTAGTGTGTATTTTCTGGCATCTTGTTTTTAATCTTCTACCTCTCCCTTTTCTCAATTTTCTGTTGTATTTCTCCTCTCCCCCCACTCCAGAAGGAAAGTTCTCTCCTTTATAAGCCTTTCTGCCACTGAACATACTACCTCATACTATTGGTAAATTCTCTTCTTTTTTTTTTTTTTTTTTTTGTAACTTTTCAACTCATGACAGAGAAATAGCAAGAAACTGTTGAAAGCACACAAATATTCTCAGGTCCTGCAAATCAAATCTTATAAATAACCCCACAATTTTTTCTCGTTAATCCTTTTGAACTCATGGCGTAGTTATGGCCAGGTTCAGGATGAGTTGTGTTTTCTGTTTGTTTGTTTTTAAAAAGCACCATTTGGGCTGCTATTTAAGCAAGCTACCATCCAGATCTGTTTGTTTACACAAGCCATGTGGAGATAAGCATGTCTATCTTTTATAATCAACGTACGAAGTTAAAATCCATTTCAAGTTCCTGAGTTGCATCATGATTTTTTTTTCCGAAATCTTGGTTCCACTGTAATTTAAACTCTTAAAATTCAGTTATTCTATAGATTTTTTTTTTTCTTCTTTCTGATCTCATAGAAGTGCATTTAATTAGGTAGTGGTGTTGTTCCTTAACTTATAAAACCGAGAGTGTATGTATGAGAAAAAAAAAGTGGGACCATATATACACAAAACTGTGTGTTTTGTTTACCAGCAACAGTGATAGAATAATGGCAGGGAACAAGAATGACAGCAAACAAGGCATGCTTCGTACATTTAAAATCCATTTAAGGCATTAAAAAGCACACAAGAGATGCAACCATGAACTTACTTTACTGCAGTGTGTAGAGGTTCATGTCTGTCTACAGAGTCCCACAGAAGTGACTGTGACATTTATTGATACACCCACGCAGATTTGATGGAGGGATCATTGCTTAGGCTTGTATAGGATGGACTTTCCAGAGAAGATAACTGTGGGCACTTTTTTAACTTACTTTAGTAACATGTAGTGTGGAGCAGTGATGTTTCCTCATGAGATGGTATTGATTTTTGACTGCTACTACATTTTACCCTGTACTTGGACTGAAAAGCAGGAAGAAGTGATGCTTAAGGATAAACAGATGTTGAGATGGGTATGTAGTTATCTTCTTCTATTAAATTACTGTGAGAGAGATCCATGACATACATTCTAACATCTCCAAAATGTATCTTTTCATTAAGTCACATTTAAAATAAATATCCCATCAGCTAAGCAGTACTTCCTATAGGAGCTATATAGTGATATGCTACCAAGGGATAGGGGGTTCATGACCTTGCTTTTATCATACTCGATACATCTCCTGCTTTAGAAGTAAATGGCTTTGTTTTATCTACATCAGGACTTGTTTCTGTGAATGCCTTGGCACTGGAGGCTGGGATCCTGTGACCACGTTCTGGTCCATTGCCATTATCTCACACGTGTCATGGGGCATCAGCATTTCCCATAAGTGCTAAGCCTTTCTTGGTATGTGTGTCTGAAATAGTAACCATCTGATACCACTCTCTTGTATCTTACCCCGTATGTGCTTTAGGAAAGTGAGCATGATGAAAGCATTTGGGAGAATATTATTCACCAGTTTGACAAATAAGATCCTGTCTATGATCTTCAAATGCTTGCAGGTCAGCAGTTTCAGAGAAGCAGTCAGGTGTTTTTTCTCTTAAGAGAAAAGAGATTTCCTTTTTAACTGTTAAAATGTTTTAAGGTCATGTGCTAAAAGTTTTGAAACCAGGGGTTTAGATCTGCTGTTTTATTTGTCCATTCTGCAGGTTTCCAAGTTCATACCTACATGTCTCGTTCGTAGTACTTGCACGCAGTGACGTTGCGGCGCATGGGGAATTTCAGCAAGTCTTGCAGATGCCTTTGGTGCCACCTTGGGAAGCTGATCCATGCTGGTGGCTCTTCACACTTGTGCTTATCTCAGTGAGACTCTGGATTGGTGCAGGGTCCCGCTTATAATGGCCTCTGGCTTTGAAATGAAAGGGTGCCTTTCTAGTTTTTGCTACACTGTGTAGTCTTTCTTTTTTTTTACATGAAAGTGTCAATATGCATCACTGAATATAACAAATTAAAAACAAAGATTACAAATCTGGTCACTATGTTCAAGTTGTGTAGTGCATTCAACACGGGGATTGCACAAAAGGAGAAGTCAAGTGAAGTGACCATCAAAGGCTGGGATGTCCTGAGTAACAAGCCATGTTAGGCACTTGAAACCATCCCTTAATGGGATTTGGGGTTGTGGATCGGGGTGTGAGCTTTGTATAAATACAAAGCTGTGAAGGTGATTATGCTTTTTGATGTACATGTGGACATGATGCAAATATCCTACTTGGTAAACCTTGCAAATCATGACTGTCATTTAGCATGGGTATTGTATGCCATCTTATGTTTAATGCTACACGAATTTCCCTACTAAAAGAACAGAGAGAACATACTAGTACTAGTAGTTGTCTGATTTTTTACGACGAGAAGCCTGAGGTTTTCTCAGCGGTAACAGTTTCGGTCCAATGTATGTGTGCACATGCAATAATGAAGATGTTGCATGTCCTTGCAAAAAGACCTCTTTTGAAGATCTAACTGCACCTGAGCTGCCAGCATTGCTGACAAACCACTTTCAGTCAACAGCGAGGAAAATACCAGTACCCTTCTATACAAATCAGCGCTGTCAGAAATGGAGCACAGATCACACAAAAGCCTAGTACAGAAGTCTCATTTCTAGATAAACCTCGTCAAAGATGCCCTCGCTTCCATGGAAGTCTGAGTGTGCAGCAGCGCGGATCGCGTTGCAGGGTCATGGCCTGCCTGCCTTGTCTTCTTGCCTGATTTTTAAGCGCTTTTTAGGTAATTTTGTTTCCATTGCAAGAATAGTTTCTCTTCTATATCTGAGAGGAAGAATACGCTCATAAACATTAGCAAATGTAATGCAATGTTATTAGTCTACTCCAGGAAAGTAAAAATATTCTTAATAATCATATTATCCTTATGTGCTGATTTTTCTCTCTGCGTGTTATACTGATGAGTTCTATATAAATAAAGTTTAGTAGAGAAATTCTGATAACTGAACCATTTTCATAATAATTGTGAATCTTCATAACTGAACATACCAGATATTTGAAACTAAACTTAATTTCCTTTCTTCCCAATAGCAAAATCTTATTTATCTAGGATCATCTAGTTCATCTATTAAAGCTTATGAGTAGGTGGCTTACAATGAAAAATGATGGTTAATATTGTAAGAACGTTCAACTCAGTGAATGCATTTTGACAGGCTTTGATGGCTGGAAATCAGTCTTTGTATTCAGAATGGATTACCAGATTTATTTAGTTGCCACAGCATGTTTTTGAGTTTATGCTTTGTAAGTAAATATTTTGCTTGCTTATACCAAAAGCAGTTGCGGCTAAGTACTTGCAGGAGTATTTTCAAAAGTGCTCAGCAGCTTTTAAAGCTCCCGCTAAAGCTACGATTCGATTCCCACTGGAAAACAAAGGCCAGTGTGAGCACATACGAAAAAACTTCTATCCTTAATTCTTTGCAGGGAAACAGAAAACCTATAGTTCAGCATCAGACATTAACATAAGCACAACCACCTGGAGGTTTAGTCATGGATAAAACAATGGAATTTATCTTTGTATCCTTTAAACAATGGAATTTATCTTTGTATCCTTTGTTCTTTATTTGTGCTGGAATAATGAAGGAGTAGTGAAGCAAGCTGGCATTAGGATTCAGTTTGCGTGGGTTATTCCTGCTTCCATGTTCCACTTTTAACTGATGCCCCTGCAGTTTACTGTGAGATGTGGTATGGTGGGTTGGTCTGATTAGGCAACTCATCTATTCCTGATACTGCACTCAAATTTCTCCCGTAAACGTTCTGAAGGTGCAGAAAAGTGGCATCACAGGGCACAATACAGGCAGACCAGGAGAACTGTTGAATATTTCATGTGCAGACTCTCCATGGGGAACCCAGATGTGCATTTGTAGGTGGTGGGGTGACAGACCAACTAAGTCTGTCCCCACAAGAGCTGTCGGAGCGTGGCTGGTGCTATGACCCAGATGGGAGGACCTGTCCCCTCCTTTTAGTATGCTCGTAGGGATTTGCAGGGCCTGTTGAGTTGCTTGGAAATGAATTGTTCACCATGGCAATAATTGGCAGTTCAGTATGGCATATCGGATTAATTTTATTGTTGATGACAGTAAAATTATCCAAAAGGGAGGAATCCTGTAATGGCTTCATTTTAAGGGTCAGTATTTGCAGGGTTCCTGTTTTGTAGTAGCACTACTCCCTACTGACAAACACAGTTAAATCACCTGCTAAGTTTTCTCTCTGTTTTAACTTACTACTTTCATTTTTTGGTGCATTCAGAAGCCATCTGACTGACTCTGTTTCTGTTAAATACTGCGAATTTCTCTTTTTGTTCTTCAATGCTGAGTGTAGAGTGTGTGTAAAAACAAACAAACAAAACCAACACACACACACACACACACACACCAACACCAACAAAAAAAACCCACACCACCCCAAACCCTTACTATGATAATTCCTTTTGAGCACGTTGATGAAAGTTTTGGTGGTGATTGTTTTCAAGTTATCAGTTTTCCTATGGGAGTTTTCATAGTTCATGAGCCACAGGACTAGAACCTGCAATTGATGAAAGTTTTGGTGGAGATTGTTTTCAAGTTATCAGTTTTCCTGTGGGAGTTTTCACAGTTCATGAGCCACAGGACTAGAACCTGCACGTAGCGATTTCTTGGGGGTTTTTTGTTTGTTTGTTTTTATAACTTCTAGTTAAAGTGATTTTTTTGAAATTTGGACATGTAACACTGTTTTCTCATCAGTTCCACTGTTGCGATGTACTCTTATGTCCAGTGATTAACAGGCAAATAGTAAAGTAGATGTTAGTTTATCTGTTCTATACTGAAAAAGTTGAGAGGGATTTCTCTGCTGGTTTTATATGTATTTTTAAAGTAACTTATTTTGATAGGAGCCTTCAAAAAACCTTGGAGCTGCTATTAAAGTTTTGAAGATGTGATGCTGTTTCAGCAGTTTTTCATATTAAATTTCTTCCTTTATATGAATATCTAGTTTTTGCCCCAGAGCCTGAATTATATCTGTAACAACTGAGAGTTACTTTAGTGTTTTCCTGCACATATTTGATGCTGATCAGAGGTATCAGGGCAAACAGCCACACTGATGGGAGGGTTACTGAGATCTGGTTTGCCCTTATCCTTTCTTCAGCAGGTACCTGAGCAACAACTGTTTTTTCTTCTGTTTCCTTAAATCTGCTCTGTTGCTTCTGTTTCCAGATTTAGTCATTTTACACATTTTTATTTCCTCTTCTGAGATGCAATGGGAGGTTGCTTTGTCTTTAATCTTCATTTTTCTTTAGGAATCCTACTTCAGCTTCTGAGAGGGGAAAAAAATGTTTCCAGTTCTAACAAACTGAATGCACCTTAGCAATTTTGACCCCAAATTGTGCCTGTGGGGGCGTGTGCTGGGAATTGTAAGATGGGCGCTATGATGTGCTGTCAGCACAGTGACAGGAGCCAGTGATGTCTGAGGATACGGATGCACCGTCCCATGTCGCATGGACTGAAGAGTCGTGATGAAGGTTATAAAGACAGTCATAGAATCATTTGGGCTGGGAAAGACCTTTAAGTTGATGGGGTGCAGTCGTGCTGTGTGTGCCTAAAGGGACCAGCTCTGGGTGGGAATTGGGAATAGTCAGTATGAGCGTGAGCTAGAGAAGCTAACCTGTGCCTGGTGTACATCAGTGTAACCCTGAGGTCTGGCAATGAAACCAACCCAAGGACCTCTTGGCTTTATGGGAAGTGCCGGCAGTAGGCATGGCTTGAGGAAATAAATGCTGGTGGTGGAGGAGCTGCCTGAAGTCTTAGAAGTTTCCTGCGTGTGCAGGGTTGTCTAGAATCATAGAATAGTTTGGGCTGGAAGGGACCTTTAAAGGCCATCTAGTTCAACCTCCCTGCCATGGGCAGGGACATCTTCAACTAGATCAGGTTGCTCAGAGCCCCGTCCAAGCTGACCTTGGATGTTTCCAGGGATGGGGCATCTACCACCTCTCTGGGCAACCTGCGCCAGTGTTTCACCACCCTCAGCGTAAAAAATTTCTTCCTTATGTCTAGTCTGAATCTACCCTCTTTTAGTTTAAAACCATTCCCCCTTGTCCTGTCGCAACAGGCCCCGCTAAAAAGTCTGTCCCCATCTTTCTTATAAGCCCCCTTTCAGTACTGAAAGGCTGCAATAAGGTTTCCCTGAAGCCTTCTCTTCTCCAACTCTCTCAGCCTTTCCTCACAGGAGAGGCGTTCCACCCCCGATCATTTTGGAGGCCTCCTCCGGACCCGCTCCCACAGGTCCATGTCTGTCTGGTGCTGAGGGCTCCAGAGCTGGATGCAGCACTCGCCGCAGCAGAAAAGAGCTGTCCTCGGGGACTTGGTCACCTCCTCGGCCCATATATGCGTGTCCCGTCCCCTGGGGGGTGCGGAGGAGCCTGTGGCAGGTGTGACCGGCTCCTGTCAGCGCCGCGCTGCTGCGGGGCTGAGGGAAGGCCCCGCCGCCACCTCGTGGCCTGTTCCGCTGCTGCTTGGGAAATGGTGGTAATGCGCTGTGTAAACTCCGTGGGCGACTTTTCTTTTTAAAAGGATGAAATACCGAGAGTATATTAAAACGCTCAGAGCGGGTTCTGGGTTATACTAAATGCAATTAAAAAGACGTCCGGGGTGGGAGCTTGCAGTCCCTTGCTGATAGCCCTTCACAGCGGAAGGGTGTGGGGTGGCCCTTAGGAGGAACACTGCTATTCTTGGTTTAAAATGCCTAATTCACCCATTTAATCAAAATATTTTAGAAAGTATCTTAATTTATTCAAAACTATAAAAGCACTTGAATTCCTGTCTTTAAATGATTCATGATAATTGGAGTTTATTATGCAACTTTGACATGTGAATATTTCAGCTGCATGCTCGTATGATTCACTTTCCCCATCCATCTCCCTTCTACCCCCTTGATAAAATAAATATTTTTGTTAATCTCTACTTTGTTTTCAAGGTCACTTCCTGGGACGACAGCAGCTGAATGTGCGTCAAACTTGAAGAAGATTTATACAGTACAAACAGTACAGGTAAGGTGTATAGCTTTGCTATAGGAATTGCCAGATGTTATTAATGTAACTTCACACCTTAAGTTTCATTTTTCCTCATACGGATGAGTCACAGTTGTGGCTTTGCTTACCTGTGGTATGAAATGTGAGTGTTGCCGGTTGTGTGTGGTATTACTTTGTCATTATTTGAATTTCATTTGGCTTTCCAGACCAGGAAAGGAGGAAGCATATTGGATTGATCAGGCAAGCCCCCTCTTAAACTTTCCTGAATTTCGACTTGTGCCTCCGTTGGATTGTTATACTTGATGTATTTTAAATATTTTTCCTGCCTTTTCTCCATTTTTTTTAAATACAGAAAATCATTACACAGAGACTGAAAGTTCCAGCTTGTGGATTTTTTTTTTCTTCTTTCTCTCCTTGAGCATGAATTTAAAAAAAAAACTCTAGCAAACTGACTTGAATTAAAGTACTTTTAAATCATGCAATACTTGCAGCAATGAGAAATTCTGCATGTCTCTGTATTGTCTGCCAGTGCCAAGCAGTGAGCGTCTCTTGCAAGTAAAATTGCATTTCTGTTTTAATACCACAGTTAGCATGAAGTGTAGTGAATTTGTCTCACCTTATTACTAAGCTGACTCTAGTTCACTAAATCTCTGAAATTCTAAGGTGATGCAAAACCTTCTCTTTGAAGGAGCCCAGCCGTAGTGATCTACAGAAGTTTTAAGTAAGGCTTTCTCATTAACGTCTGCACAACTTGTTACATTGCATGAGATGTTTCTTCCCAGCTAATTGGCCTAAGAAAACAAATTGGCTTTGGGGTTCTCTGGAGACGAGGTTATCAGTGGAAGTACTTTGGCATAAAGGATGGAAGTGTCCTGCAGACCCCTGGGAGAGGTTCCCTCTCAGCTCTCTGTGTCAGCAGAATGTCCCCGTTGGTCACACAAAGAAGTGACACTCTGAAGTTAAAGTTGACAACAGAAGTGGGTTTGTTTCAAAACTGGCTGCAATGGTTTCTGTTGAAAAAAGGACAGCTTGAGACCATGGTCTGGTGTACACAGTATCCGGTGTTACACGTTTTCCCACTCTGAATCTAGCCTTCATTATTTAAATGATTTGGTTTTATTGGCTAAAAAACTTGAGGTTTTCTTCTCATTGGGTTGGGGTTTAAAATACAAAAAAACCTCCTTCAGGTCCTCTGGGAAGACTCATAATCTGGATGAGGTTATCAGAAGCTAGGAGCGTGGCCCATAATGTGTCTTACTGTGCTATCATACACATAATATGATCTTCCTTGTGGAAGCAAACCAAAATCTTCATGAACTTCATCACTGTCCTTCATGGGCAGTAGCTAGTCAATGAGGAATGCCAGTTTGCACTGCCTGAAGGATGCTTGAAAACCAAACTAAGTTCCTGGTTCAGGACACAAGAGCTCTCAAATATTTCCACAGCTGTCTGCCGGCGTAGCTCTGTTCCTTCCACTTCTGTCAGTAGCTTTAGGGTTTGGGCACACAACCAGGTAAGAGTAAGATGAAAGCTGAAATGGGTGTTTCATACCAATTTTTTATATTTTTAATAGTCTTCCATCTCTTCTTGTGACTGGGTAATGGTAATGGCTGATAGGTAGAATTGCCTAGGGCCACAAAATTTTATCGCGTAATGTTGCAATCTTTGTTTCTAAAGTTGTGCTAATGATTAAGTGTTAGATAATACTTAATGGATTGTACTAATGCTTAATATTGCATCACTGCATGTTGATGCAACAGAAGTCTTCGAAAATCCTTTCTTATTGCCAACTGTTGGATAAAGAAGAAAGCGGATTGGGATCTTTTCAATGATCCCTCCCTCACCTCAGTTGCTCACCACTGCTTTTGGGTGCCTTTTATCCACCCCAAACAAGCATGACAGCTTCTGCTTTTACCAGCAGAAGCAGTGGGAAGTAATCTGATGGTTCATGGTAACTTGGATCTTTTAATTTCTCCCCCATTCCTGTATTAATATGTGCATCTCGGGTTCTTTGCATCTGGTTGAAACTTTTCACTGTGATCTAGACAAAGTAGTTGGATTGCTAGTTAGGCATTTAGTTCAACAGAATTTTGTAACTCAAGATAATCATGATAAAGTTTTAGGCTAGTCTTAAGTGAAAGAAGGTGGATATTTGATATAAGTACATATTTTTAATATGCTAAGAAAGTTTTGTTCTGATACCCTTAGTGTAACTCTGATTTTGATGATTTTTCTTCTCTCTATTCCTAAGGACTTTGATTCTAAAGTAATCCACAGTCCAACTGCTTCCCTTTCTACCTCCACTTCATGCAGATTTGGCATCTAAAAAAAAAAAAAGTAAATGTGAAAATGCAACAAGTTCTTTTCAGAGCATTTTACTATAACATAGAAGGTGCCAGTTCTCTAGGAGCAGGATATGTAGTTGTTTTAGAGAAAATGAACAAGAAAGTAAATCTACATGAAACTTACTCTTTTGTGTTAATGCAACTAGTATTTTTTCTTTTTAAGGATTTCTGGAGTGTCTACAACAACATTCCTCCTGTGACAAATTTGCCTCTGAGATGTAGTTATCATCTAATGCGGGGAGAAAGACGGCCGCTTTGGTATGTATGTTATCATTAGACATTTCTGGGAATGGGCAGTGAAAAAACCTGAAGTGGTGAAAGGAGGCAGGTGTGGGATGGGAGTGACTCGTTTCTGGTGCCTGCAAACGCCTGAACTTAGGACCTACGAAAGAAATATCCTAAGGATCTTGTTAAGCTTAGAAATGACTTGTACTAAGGACTCTTTATTAAAAACATAGATTATAATTTAATTGTCCACCTCTGAACATAAATGTAAGAAAGAAATAAAATTATGAAATAGAAATTAAGAAATTAAAATACGCTTCTGAATTTCAATTCAAGAATACACACAATATGTTACTTCTATTTGAATTATTTTTAACTTGCAAATTTTTTTCTTTCCACTGAAGCTAGTGTAATAGTGATGCAAACAACTGATGGTCCTTAACTGTTCTTCACCTGTGCAAAAGCACATATACCTTGGATTAAAACTAACTTAAGGCATTATGAAGTGATTCGTTGCAGCAAATTCCTACTTGATTGTAGGATAGTAATGGAATAAAGTATAAATTACTGAGGTTTCCCTTTCAGAAACTGGGTTTTGCATACCTTCTTCTTGGTGCAGTTCCGTCACATCTTAATTAGCACTTTCTGAAGAGTTTTGTTTTTTTTGGCATCGTTTGCATAGATTGTGATTGGGTTAGGGTTCTTTAACTTGATCGTAGTATGTCTGGCTGGGTGGTGACTTACTACAGGGGGTTTCTGTCCTAATCTACTGAAGAAGTAAATAATTTTCTCAAGTGAAATGCATCTGAAGGTCTACATTATTGTTCTAAAAATACTGTGACTGGTCAGGATAGGTAAACTGCATTTGAAAGAAATATTGGTGTCTCTGTAAATCAACTGGGCGATTGTGTGCAGGTCTTGATATGTTTATAAGGATGAGAGAGAGTATTTTGGGTTTTGTTTTTTTCTATTTTTAGGTTTGATGTGGTAAGTGACTATTTAAGGTGTGAAATACAAAGATCTTTTCTGAAAATACTACATTGGGTTTAAGACTGTTAAAGTAGGTGCTGTATTTTAGGAAAGGGATTGCAATAGCTTGATCTCATCAGTAACCCGCTAACTTTTCAATAATTAACGCCAAGAAGCTTTTTCTCAGATTACAGTTACAGTATACTGGCTAATTGCAGCATTGATTTTTAGGAAGAAAAACAAATTCTGAAGTAAGAATTGAGGACTGGAGGTTTTTGAAGATGTCCTTCCAAAGTTTTCCCCTTCCTTTCCCCAGTGTTTGTCTGGATTGGTGGGAGACCATTGACCCTGGGGAATCTCTATAGGTCTCATACTGGGCTTAGATATTCCAAAGATGAATTTTAGGTTATTCCTTAAACTTTGCTATTACAGAGTTTTAACAGGAAACTAGAACCCTAATTTAAAATCTTATAAAAATTATTGTGACAGAATAAACTTGAAGCTTACAGCTTTGTACTTTGTCATTGTGAGGCAGTTTAATGGTTATGTCTGCCCTGACCCTGGGCAGCTTCAGTCTTTCTTTTAATAAGGGCAATTAATTTCTAGCTGTCACAAAACTGAAATGAGGTGCTCTCATGTTCTTTTGTTAAACTGGATAAACTTGAGAGTAATAAGCTGCTTCTGTGAAAATATGCCAGAGTTTTTCCAAAATAAAAGGTTACCATAGTAAAATATAGAATTGCTTCGTGGCTTGTTCCCATATAGTATGCAGCCACTTTAAAGATGGGCTGTAGTCAGGGAAAATGTAAGTATTTTCCAACACACAAAACTTAGGAAAGGGATTAGGTGTTGAGAGGTACACTTCATATGAACAATGAAAGAATTATCTCTGATGTCAGAAGTCATAGCTTGAGTCATGCTACCTGGAGTTAGTAGTTGTCTTTCAAATGGGACTTTTCTGGGAAAATTAAACCCCAAACGTAGGTTTATCTAGATGTGGATTTGAATGTTTATTTTAACTGATTTCCCATAACCAGGGAAGAAGAAAGCAATGCCAAAGGAGGTATATGGAAAATGAAGGTCCCTAAAGAAAGTACGGTATGTTATATTGACTTTTTACTTAGACATTGTTCAGTAAGGGGGTTTCTTTAAACTCCATCTAATAAAGCTGTTATAAAGCTTTTTAGTTCTGACATCAAAACACAACCACTAAACACTATTTTAACATCTATAACCTTTTATTTTAAGATAATGAGCAAAAGTTTCTTTTCAGGTAATTCCATCTCTCTTGCATTTGATAACACTTGTGGATATATTATCAAGCAAATGAAGGCTGCAGTGTTATACTCCATTTCCAGTTGGATACAAAGTATTTTATAGTCACCTTTGTTCTCAAGACTGCTTGCTTACAGGCATGCAAAGAAAAATACAAAAATCTTTTCCTGATAATATTATGCTAAATTGTAGCCAGAACCTCAGTAATGCTCTTCAAAAGTCCACACACAGAGTCCAGCACAACTTTCAGAGTTTCACTGAAATGCTCCTAAACTTTCTGTCAAACTCCGTAGGACTATTTCTGCTTGGCACTGCTTGTTTGCACCTACATGTGGCTGTCAGTAGTGCTGTGACTTTCTGTAGCCAAACGCGGACGAAGGCGTTGTTTTCACTAATAGCTAATCTCATCTCATGGCTTGCTCCCACTAGAAAGGGGAAGATCTTGCTCATTCTCTCCTGATCCCTCTTGCACTGGCTCTGGTTCTCATCAGACTGTTTTGTGAGCCAGCTTAATGCACTCTCATGTCAGAAAAAATCTCCTATTTATTTTATTTTTAATTTCAGTGTATGACCAGGAGACTTTTTTGATGGGTATAGGGGGTAAAGGAGAAGAGTGGGACCATCCCCTTTGGCAACAGTGAGTTCTCAGATCACCCTGTATGCATCTTCTGAAACTGTAGTGCTGCAATTTTTTTCCTCTCTTTTTTTTTTTTTAATTTAAAAATGTGAAAGATAAAATCCATTCAGGCATGCCGTTGTTCTAGCCCTGCTGGAACAACTGGATTTCTCTTTGCGCCCCTATCAAATGCATGTGAGTAACTTCCTGAGAACTGTCACAGCGAGGAGATTTGACCTCTTCACACATGGTGTTTATGTGTGTAAGTGTGTTCTGGATCAGGCCTTTAAACACGAGAAGTGGAGTGTCAGAAAAATGTAACAGCCTTGCAGAAGGCATTAAATGTTGAAAGATGGTACTTGAAATTTCAGCCAAAAGTTAATTGATTTTTGCCTGTGGGCTTTTTTCCCCATATGTGAATTGCAGTTTTCCTCCCCTGCAGTCCCAAGGGATCACAAAAGACTGAAATTTTCTTTTTCCTCTTATAATCCAAGGTGTGAAGATTGTCAGAAGTGACAAGTGGTTTGGGGACCCTGCATTACTGGGTGGTGAATTTAGGGACCTCAGAGGCCCTGTTTTTCAGAGGCTGAATGACAGGCCCTTTTTGAAATGAAGGTACTTTTTGATCTCTCAAACTATTACCACACGTTCCAAGTCACTTCAAAAGGTTTAATTGAAGGTGAACTTCAGTCACTTTTAGTGCCTCTGTAAATAGCATAAATAATACCTCTATGCCTGTTTCTCATTTTTTGGCTTCATTCTTTGTCACATGTGCACACAGCATCTCCTTGGCTAAGATGAACCATCTTGTA
This sequence comes from Fulmarus glacialis, assembly GCF_000690835.1. Classification (NCBI taxonomy): domain Eukaryota; kingdom Metazoa; phylum Chordata; class Aves; order Procellariiformes; family Procellariidae; genus Fulmarus; species Fulmarus glacialis. The sequence goes on from NW_009190723.1 coordinate 13,940, forward strand.
CTGACCTAACTCAAAAAGATGGTATGCTATAGCAGCTCTTGGTGAGTGTGTGGAGGGAGGAAAATGTAGGGTTTTTTAAGGGTACCAGTCTTTCAAGTGGTATGAAAAACTGACTGACAAAATACTGACCCTTAAATGTTGTTACATGTATACAGTGACACTTCTGTATGCCAATTTTTAATATGAAAACGAATACTTTTTAGATCCTCATAAGCCTGATCCTGCAACTGCTTACTACTGGATGAAGTGCTTCCTACCCTTGAGACCATTAGGACAACTCACAGTAGTGAGCACTGCGCCTGCTAATGAGAGTGTGCGTGGTAGTCCCATCATCGATACGTGAGCTGTTCCACTGGCAGGCATGTCAGAGGCTGTCACGCTGATGTCATCAACGTGCTTTGGGAGCCATCGCATCAGAGGTCCTTCCCACAGCTTTATATGATGCATTGGATTAGATGATAATGAGTCGCAGAAATCCTTTGTATCCTAGAAGGTGGCTTAGGAGTACTCAGAAATGCCATTAAAGCAGTTTACTAGTTTGTCATCTTTGTGACTGCTTGCTTTTTGTTTTAACCTGGTGCATTTGATACGTTGGATTTTTTAATAGTACTAAAACTCAAGCTAACTTCATATAGCAGAAAAGACAGTCCTTAAAAGTAGTATATGATAAAGTCATTATGGTGATACAGACAAATATACATGTTGATGTGTTCTTTTAAAAAATGAATAAATAAAATACTCTGTCCGTGTGAACTCACACGTTGGAGCATTATGTTGGTCCAGACGCATTTGAAGTTTTGTATGGGCTTTGGCTTAGGTGACAAGTGTCAAAAGCAAATAACGCTGTAATTAGTCTTAACAGTCAAAGAAAAGTAGCAGATAGCTTTTTCCCTCTCTTTTAATTCTCTAGTGAGCATTTGAATTTGTTGAAAGATAGACTTATTTCATAGTCAAGGCAAATCAGAGATGATGTTTAAATATAAATCAATTTAATTTACTGGTAGGGTTTTCAGGTACTGTACTTAAAGTGGTAGTAATTCTTTTCTGTAGAAACAAATGATCACAAGCGGAGGCTTGCGGTCTTTTATTACGGGAAATTCTTGGGAGAAATCTACTTTCATGCTTTACATTAACTAGTGCATTCAGGATGAGTTGTGGACACAGATACAGAGAAGGTAAACTTACTGTTAAATACTTAAAATATTTATGAGAACAATTCTGTGTAATAGTATGTATTTTCAGGGTCTAAATTCTTGCTCCAGCTGTATTGAAGAAATTAATTATAAAATGTAAGCGTTTACTTACAATAAATACTCTTTTTTGTCTTAGACAACCTCAGAAAGAGAATGCACTCCAAACTGAGCTAGCAAACCTAACTTTCAAATTAAAAAATAATAATGCAAATGTAACTGGGTTTTTTGGTTTTTTTTTTTTTCCCCCCCCTCAGGCTGCAGTTTGGAAAGAGCTTCTGTTAGCAACTATTGGAGAGCAGTTTACAGATTGTTGTGCAGCAGGTAACTTTTAAAAATGATTGAGGCTAGCATGACAAACACTGAGTTTGAATGCAGAACGTGGAAAAATGGGGGACAGGGCTGGAAATCATACTCATACCTGTTGTCATTAAGAGGAGGACAAGGTATTCTGACTGTTTTAGCACAAGACTCACGCTCAACAGCTTGTACATCCCTGGGAAGCCAGCAGGTTTTCTAGTTATTGAATGACTATCTGTTAGCCAGCATTTAAATGATTAATATTAAATTCTACAATGCCAGAATTCTGGAACCCCAAATGACACCTCCATACTATCACTGTTGGAAGTAACTAAATTGGACAGATGCTCCCATTAGCCCTCATGGTCCCTTCTGGTTCTCCTAACAGGGTTAGGAGTTGTCGGGGAAGCACTAGTGCAGACCTGAAGCAGAGGGAAGCTGCATGGTTTGCCTGTGGTGACATTAAAAGCCCATAGCAGGGCCATAACACAAACCTGGCTCTCCTGAATCCCAGGTTAGGACTCTACCTAGAAGCAGTATTTTAATTATTGCTTAAAAATACTACTTAGGTCAAGGTAATCTTTAATGTAATTGAATTTACATAAATATTCTTAAAATACTTTGCTGGTTTACTGGAAAACAGGCATTAATCATCCAGAAGCTCACGTGATTTTGGTCAGAGGTAATAATTTAATGAAGTCACTTTCAGAATAAATACTTCTCCAGGCTTGCAAGGTTGCATGTTTCATTTGGAAATGGACTCTGGGAAGGAACTGTGAATGCTAGCTGGCTTAAGATAGATCATCAAATGCTGCTTCTTAATCATGAAAAGCAAGTACAAATCTGTGACCATTTAATTCGTTAAGGTTCTGTTACAGAACTGTTTCTTGCTTCTGGGTGAAGCGAATGAGGGAAGGCATTCTGGGAGCTAACTTTTCAGTTCAAATGACACTTCTCCATCATTTCTTTTGACCATATTTACTTCTCTGCTAAGCATGAATATCTGATTAAACTGGCTGATGCAGTGACTGTGAATATCCCATTAGGAGCGTTCCTGCACTGCTCTGTCATTCCAGAGAAAAGAATTGTGTTTCTCGGGTTCACAGAGCAGTTCAGCAAAAACCTTTCAAACAGTTTCTCTTACACCTGTCTAATACGGCAGAGCAGGCGTATTGCAGTAGGCTGCTGCGGGTATATTCACCTTGGTGGCTCTGTTTTTTTCTACAAAAGTTTTGTTGAATGAGTTTCTCAAACAGTGTAATTCTCTCATTGCTTTCCCAGCTTTCAGAATTGGAAGATACAGAATACAAGCCTCAAATCGTTGAGCTGTGAGAGACATTTCTAATAGTTGCTTTTCAAAATCGTTAATTTGCATGATTGAGTTGGTGTCAAGAAGGGAGTGTTCCTGCCCTTTATACTGATAGGGTGCTTTCAGGTCAGTTTAAGCAAATACATGACATTCTGCTGCCTATGGAGGTAGTTTTTCCCCTTTGCCATGTGTTGCTGACACCACCTTAGCATTAGCAGGGGTTACTGACCCCTTCCTTAGGATGCATGGTGCAGCTGCGCCATGGAGGCCACTGCTGGAGGCAGCCACCGCTCCCAGCCGCAGCATGGTCTTAGGCTGAGCTCTCCACGAAGCTACGTGCTGAGAATTTCACACCAAAAAGGGCTTCTTCAGTGAAGCACGGAGTTACCAACACTGGCAGCAGCAGCCTGACTGGGGCTTTATTAATTTTTTTCTTGGGCCGCCCCCCTCCCCCCGTTGCTGCCTTGACAAAATGTAAAGGAAAAAGAGAGCAAAGTCTGGAAAAGCTGGTGCCTGATCTCCTCCAGGTACTGTTCTTGGGGTTGTTTCACCCTCACCTCCCCATTTTTGCTTATAGACATTACTGTAGGTAAATTGCCTCTAGTAGTTTATGTGCTAACCTTACTGAAGGGAGTCTTGTGATTCCCTTCTAATCAAGGATAAGAGTGCTAATAGCAAAGATGAATAATCCTATGGCACTTTATTAAAACCACTATGAGGTAATATTTCCAATAGCTTCTATAAATACAGTGTTTGTTTCTTTCTGGTAACTATTTTGTCTGGTTTGAACATTGGTAATCTCCTCACTAGAGATTGCTCTTTTTCATTTATTCAGTTTGTTCAGCTTTTGGGCACTGTTTCATAATACGTAAGTACCAAATTAGACATGTCTCACTTTTAAAGTATTCTTTAATGATGCTTCCTCTTCTGTGCAGATGATGAAGTAATAGGGGTTAGCGTCAGCGTTCGTGACCGTGAAGATGTTGTGCAAGTCTGGAACGTGAATGCCTCTTCAGCAAGTGAAGCAAAAGTTTTAGAAAAGATACATAAACTTCTGCCACACACATCTTTTAAAGCAGTGTTTTATAAATGTAAGTATTTTGTACTGTTAATTTCCACTTTCATTAGAGAAACAAGATGCTAGTAGGCTATTTCCATGGGAATATCCTACTGATTCATCATTAACCATTTGGAAATGTAGCATCCTCCCATTGCATTAAAATTATTACTTCAAAAATATACATGGTTTTGTCTCTTCAGTGTAATAGTTAGCTACCATTCAAAATAGATATTTTTAGTTTAATTGTAAAATCTATTTGGTTTCATGTTTGATATGCCTGATTCGTAAAATAAGTGAGACAAATCTCTTGATAACTGTCAAGACTGCATGCTGTTCAATTTAAGTATTCATTTAGAGGAACCATTTACACTAGGATTTTAAGGGATCTCTTATTTTAGGCTCTATATAAATGTATTATCAGAATAGCGTATTCCCAGAGATCACTCGTAGGCATGTTGTGTCTTCCTTGACTGCTCATACATTGTCTTCTCTTTTCATCTTTTCAACTCCTCAACAAAGTTTACGTGTCCTTTTCTTCTTTTTTCCTTCTCTTTTCCTTAGCACACAGAGAGCATCATGCTTTTGAAGGCCGACGGGGAAAACATTAAGTGCCAAGCTCATTCGTTGTTATTTGGTATTTTGAGGTGGTCTGGACAAAGAGAAGGATGGTGGAAGCCCTGCAGAAGCACTATGCACAGCGGCCCTTTTGAGTTACTAACACTTCAAACTGGGAAAATGAGGAAGACCTGGTGCCTTGACTGCTAAATGCGCAATTCATTACTTCTGGTTTGGTTGGGGTTTTTTAATTTTTCATTGTTTCTTTAAAAAGATATTTTGGCCACTTGTTTTTTCAATGAGATTATATTTGTTCCTATTTCATTAAGATAGAAGGCTTTCATTTCTTCTGTACTGTACTTAGTTAAATGCAAATGTGCACAGAGATGTATGCTGCTTTTCCTAGATGTGTTGTACATGGAGGAATACTGGCTTGGTGAAATGTGTTTTCAATTTTCATTTTAAAACATTCCTATCATGTTAAGATTTACTCACTGGTTTTGTCCCAAGAGAGAAAGAAACTGCACTGCATTTATTCTAATATTCAGTGTAATCTGGTCTTGCACTGACAACGGCACACAGGCTGTAAAAGTAAAAAGTAAAGTGTTCGCTAAATAAGCGACTAAAGAGAACATTTATATTGGGACTAACCCTCTGTGGGATGATGTTAACGAGTGTTTTAATTGTAGTGATTTCAGAAGAGCCCCTGTTCAGACTAGAATGAGAGATTTTTCAGTAGGAAACCCTGCAAACTCTATGTCTCTCTTATTTAAGAGGGGATGGGTTTTTTTAATGTTTTTATATAGTATGCTTTCTTATGATATTTTTCTGTACATTCATGATAAAGTGTCATGAATCATTTCTAATGCATTAGACTAACTGGATTCCATCCCTCACACTTCTGTGAGTACTTTAAGCCCATGCCTGTGCCGACAAAGGTCAGCATCAGAACTGCTGTTGACTTCAGTGCAAAGGAAGAGATCCCTTCGTGTGTAGTTTCAAGCCATTGTGACTTCCTAAGTGACCTTTTTAAAAAAAAAAAATACAGGAAAGAAATTGATTTTGTGTTGCAGCATGAATATGAATACAAAATGTGTTAATCTTTAATTATTTGTCTATATTAATTATTTGAGGTGTTGGTTTATTTTAATATACTACCAAAGATTACTGTATTCCTTTTACAAGAAGCTGCAAGGTAGAGATGAACGTACGTTCCACTGAGCATTACTTCATTGTTAAGAGGTTTTTGTTTGGCAACTGTTCAGGTTGTACTGATTTCCACATCTTTAGTGTATTAAGAGGCAGCCATTAAAACCAAATAAATTTAAAAATAGAATCGCACATTTGAATTTTTTTTACAACTTCAACTGTATTTATGAATGAAAACTTTGCAGTTAATGAGCATTATTAATTAAACGAATTTTCTAAAATCCAGATGTCTTCTGTAATTGCTTTGAGATTAAATGCTACCGGACCTGCTTTTTTAAACCTGTGTATTTTTCAGTAAAACTTACTGTCTTAGAAGCTATCTATGTTTCGTTCATAGATTAAAAATATTTTTAGATGGATTTTTTTGTTATTAAATCAGAAAGGAGGCCTGAAGTTTATTAGTAGTATCTCTTGTAAATATTCAGTTAATACTTGAGGTATTTTTGAGTTGCAGTTAGATTGAGGTTTCAAAATAAAAAGCATAGAGACTGTTGCCAGTTTAACTATATGATGGTTTTCAGTTCACACTGCAGTGACAGTGTATGAAATACCCCAGCTAGCCTCGCTTAGATTAATTTTTACCACTGTGGGTTTCCAAGATACATCTAATGCTGCAAGGATTTATTTTTATAATATTACTCCCTTTGGATTACCTCTAAATTGTCTGAGATCTGTTTTTAAAAAAAAAAAAAAATTTTTTTATTTATCTACAAACAGTGTTGAAACTCAGTGTAGTTTCTCTTCTAGGGTCCATTGTCACCCATCGACTCCTATGCAGAGATACCCAACCTGTGTGGGAAACAAGGGAATGTAGGAAGGTGCTTTCCCTGCAAGGTGAAGTGAACTCAGTGCTGTGACCCTCATTTCTATCTACAATGAGGGGGGTTCCGCTTTTTCCAGGGACTGGGTAGAGGGAGACCTCAGGACATCAGTCACCCGTGAAGTGGTAGCTGATACTTGCAGGTGGGATGTACACGGACAGCCTCCAGGCCTGCGTGATAGAGTCCAAAATTACTTTGGAGAAGTGAGGGGTAGAAAACTTTTTGAGAAAAATGTTTTCAACAACTTGATAAGCCAGACTTCTCACTTGAAACACTTTATTTTCCTGTCTTTGGAGGAAATGTGACTGGAATACTAATGGGGAATTAATCACATACCTCACCCTTCGCTTACTTTTACTTTTGGAAACAAGCCAGAGCCTCTTACCTCTCCTCCAGGTTCATTTTGTGCATGGATGTTGACTTCAGTAGAGTTGGATCTGCTGGCAAAAGCGGCCGATCTGGTGATGTCACTGGAACTTGCTAATTAAAGATATTACTGTATTCATCCTGTTGAAGGAAATTATTTTTATGTAGTTGCCTTGCATGGCATTTTTATATTAAAGACCTCTCTGCTTGAACATTGGATAGAGGTTGAGAGAGACTTTATCCTAGCCATAGGATAGGATAGCTGCACATTGACCACTGAAGTCCACGTGATGAACTATTGTCAATCTTTCATTCTTCTAAATCCCTGTTTATAAAACCAGAGATTTTTCTGTATGGCTTAATTCTGATGATAATTGTTATTATTACTTAGAATCTGGGTTGATGGGTATCTTCTGACTAAAATTCAGCATATTGTATGCCACAATCCAAAATTGGGCCTGAATCAAAATGGGTAGTGCAAGTTTACAGGAACATGAAAAATTGCATATTGAAAATTTGCAACCATTAATTTCAAGACTTTGTAGAATTTTTGAACTGTCCTTTCGTCGTATTTATACCAAATGATGTTGAACTGTTAATTTTTTAGTCTTTTAAATATTTATTATTTTCACCTGGAGGTCTGCTTTATTGAACTTGATTAAGTGAACCCCCCACTACTTCAAAATCATCTACATTGTTTAAATGGATGTCAAAGAAGAGCCTACAACTTCCTCTCAATATGAATTTCTGCTGGCATTTCAACATAAAATTAAAACATTTAACTTCCATGGTGGGTGACAACAAAGAAACTCCAGATTGCTGCATTAGCTGAACTAAAGAAACCTGCTTCCCTCTTGGGGTGGTCACGAGCCCTGGCTGATACCTGCCCGCACTGGGATAGCACCCTTGGGCTTCATCTGGTGCCTGCTGGTGTGGCAGGTCACACTGAAGCCTTTCACGTAGCTGGAGCGCTTGTCTCCTTTATCCAGGCTGTTCTTATGAATTTTGTAGGAACTTCATATCCTTGATACACCTGTCCAGCCACCCGGGTCTGCCGGGTGCGCAGTTATTGTCGCATGGGGATCATTTTAGCCTCTATCCTGGGAAGCCAGGTGAGATGAGAAGTAGGGGGAGATCTCGGGCTGGCTTCAGAAATGTTCGTAGCACCTTGTAAAAGGTGCTGACAGCATCTTCCTGGGAAAAGCTTTGATGCTGTGTGGTGTTAAGTGGAGGATGGTGGTGAGCTGCCTGAAGGAGAGCTGCTGGCTTCTTACACGGGCACAAGCACGGACCGTGCAGAGGGAGCCTGGGGATCCAGCACAGGGATGCAGCGGGAGCACCAGCCCTGGGGGAAGAGGAGTTACTGGCTGGACTGTGGCTGAAGCAGCTGGGACAAACGGAGCCAGGAGGGACAGCTGAGAAATGGTAAGAGGAACAGCCTTTTACTTCTGAGTATTACACTTCTTGTGCTGGTTTGCACCTTCCCAGGGCTGAAGACAGTCGCTGGCAGCAGGCGGGGGCTGAGCTCTGATCGTTCCCCGCAACTTTGGGGGCATGTCTAATTGCTCTCTGTGGCTCCCCAAGCTGTGAGACAACTGCTGCTGGAAGGATTATTTGGGAATTTCACTTAACAGGGATGAAGGGCTGTCTTCTGGGGCGGCTAATTAACAGGGCTCTATTCTGGTAATTAAATAGCAGTTTGTTGAACACAGCTTAGTTGATGAAATCTTTGGAAAACATAACACTTAGCAGGCAAGGAATGGCAACTTTGCCTCAAAAGCCTATCCTAAAAGTTTTTGGTATGGTTTTAAACTTTCATTCTCCAGCAAAGATGGTATTGATTCTTAATTTATTTGATTTGCTGCTGTCCAATGACAGTTCTCTCTCTGCTGTTGCAGCAGCTGGTTCCTCTAGGGCTTCATCTCAGCTGCAGGGCCTTAAAATGTCCTTCACTTGTTGCTTTTTCAGAAGATTCTGGTGCTGCCTTCTTAAAAGCCAACGCAGGAGGACAGGAGTGTTTGCCATCCAGAGAATAAATCCTTTGCTCTCCTGCTGCAGCGGCGGTGCTGGGGCTGCCGGCTCAGCCGTGCGTGCCGTTGCACAACCCGGCCCTGCCTCCTCTGCGGGGAGGAGGGTTTCCATCACGGTTACTCCACGCACAGCAGCACCTCCCTCCCCTCTGAGTTACATGTGTTGGAAAGATCACACGAAGCACGTGGGGTTTTCTCACCAGGTACTCGCGCCATTCGCATGCACTGAAAAGGGCTGTGGTTGCATATTAAGGCTTCTCTCTCACTTTGTACTGTTGTATTTTTTTTCACTGCCTTTGCAAAGTGGTCCTGGAAATCAGAGACATACCAGGATGAATTATTTTGGTCTATGGCTTATTTGCACCATGGAGATGCGTGTGGAGTTTTGTTTTGGAGAGTAGTGTTGAAAAAGCATGGGGAGAGCAGGAGCGAGCAGAGGAAAAGGTGCTTTTACGTTGTGTGATGTGCCTTAGCCATGCTGCTTGATTGCTGCGGAGGAGCACATCAAAGCGTCTTCGATTTAAAGCCGCTTCACGCTACGGGCTTTGCTCGATCTTCTGCGTGCTTTTATTTTAGTGTGGCAGGTTCAGGACAGGTTGGCACACTCTCCTCGGTAATAATTAACTAACTTAATACTTCAGAGCGAGGAACACAAAAGCTCCACGGGTCAGAAGGGGCTCAGTCAGTGCTCTGCCTTTGCCAGTTGATGGGAGTACAAAAGAAATCACTTTTTATGTTCTTCCTATGGCAGGATTGACCAGAGGGGATGAAGCTTAAGAGTTGTCTTAAAACACAAACGTGACTGTGACAGGGGAAAATTACTGATCCCGAGCAGCTTATATAAACCCTCTTGTCTGCACCCGCACACGGAAGGGAGTGCTTTCAGCTGGAAACCCTTCATGTCGTCGTCTCTTTACTTCTCCCTTTCTTTCCTCTCTTCTAATGATTCTCTTAGGACAACGACAACGAGGAAATTAGATTAGACAAACAGTGGGAGATCCCACGGCTTGCTATAAAAGCCACCTCCAATCTTTGCTACACTTTGACAGCTCTCAATTTCCTAATTTGACAAGTTAATGAAGACTGGATTATTTCCGAAGCCGTACGTACCGTGTTGCTGGAGAAGGGGGGCTGCGCTCTGCACCGGGCACCCAGCACCTTCCTCCCACCCAGGCTGCAAAATCGTCACCCCTGGGAGGGAGGCAGCGGGTGCTGCCCGGGGTCAGGAGCTGATGTTTGCAGCTGCGGTGTTAGTGCAGGGCTCTGCGAGATGTTCCCGCGCCAGGAGACAAGTGGACTTGCCTCGGGTGTGTGTGTCATCTCCGAGAAGCCGTGCTGCAGCATTTGACCTCCCGGTGTTTGGCTTGGCTGGCCGGTACGCTGTTTCCTTCCACTCTCCCCGGGGCTGTGCGCAGGCGGTGGAATGGGCTGGCTGAGCCAGCCAAGCTAAATACAGCAGGAGACGTCCCACTCGCACCTCCCAGGCACAGCATCCCTGGAGCGGGTGGGTGGGCAGCCGTGCACCCGCGTGGCCCTGCGTCCAGCCTGGTGCTCTGCTCTGAGACACCGGGCAGGAGAAAAGGCTTTAGATGTGGCGGAGAAACTACTGGCTGTTGGGAAGAGTGTCAGCGGGAAGTGCAGTAGTTCTGGAGCCAGCGGTCCCGGGGTGTCTTTGCACAGCAGCGAGGCCAGGAGCAGAGTTTCAGGTCTTGGTGCTCCCCCTCCGAAGTGCCCATTGCAAGCCCGGCGCCCACAATGTACTCTGGCTTATGGAGAAACTGGGAGAGGAGGGTTTCCATCAGTACACTGAGGCTCCATAAATAAGCAAATCGGAGGAGGCTGGAAGTGAAGAGCAGAGTAGGTATCATTCATCATGCAAGGGGGCCTGGAGTATGTTCCAGCCTGTAATGCGTAAGAGCAGTGTTATGAATAGGCATGGGATGAATCCCCTTCTTTTTGGATCGTGATTCTGTGTAATAAACATGCAAGACCATTTGTATAAAATAGTGAGGATTCTTTCCTAGAGAAGTAATTTAAAGCTATATTTGCACATCAGGGAACAGTTCGTAGAAACATTTTGTAGCTAAATTTCCATACAAGTGTGCAAAGAGAGAACAATGCGGTCAGCAAGTGATGGATGGTGCATGTAAACCTGTGCAACGCTGTGCTCTCCCTGGCCTGGTCATTGTATTGCACGGCCTCCCGTCGTAGCGGGGCAGCACCCAGCCTGGCACCCTGTATCCCTGCCTCCCCCCGCTGCAGCCGTCAGAGGCGTGGGCTGGATCACATCATAAATGCAATCTAAGGTAGAAGGGATTTTTTTCCTTAGTGTCTTTTGGTCACAAAACGGTGTTTTTGGAGTAGGAAAATCCTGACCCAAATGCATTAGCACTGCTGGCTCTTAGCAACCTTTAAAAATAATATTTACCTATAAAAGGAGAGGGTGGTCTGCCAGGTAAAATGTGAAATGACCCTGCAATGTGTGGCGCAGGCACAGTCTGCAGAGAAAGTTTGCTGGCTTTTTTTTTTTTCTTTGGGATAATTTTTTGGGGACTTTTTTGTTTTGCTTTGCTTTCAGTATTTCCCAGCTAGCTTGTTAGTCACTCCCCACACCCTGCAGCAGCGGCTGCACCACTCTTTTGGTTTCGTGTCTCGGGTCCCCCACCCTCTCGCTGTGGCTGTGTCACAGGGAATTACTGGGTGGCTCCCCCGGAGTTTCTCCCAGTGGGACACCCAACTGGAGGACCCCGGGGCAGCCCCCTCTCCGGGTTTTCGGAGGCAATCAGGGGATGTTTCTCCCTCTGGAGTCAAGCCAATGACAAAAGGTGATGTGAGCATCCTTGTTGCCCTCGCCTCCATCCTTCCTGCTCCTTTTTCACCCTTTCTGGGTGCTCTCAGCCTTCGTCCCCCTGAGCACCCCTCTGTCCCTTCTTCACACGTTTCTGGAGTCGGCCCGAGGTCTGCACGGAGCAATGTGGCCGCTGCTCCTCCCCTGCCTCTTGCAGCATCTTCTTCACGTAAAACAAGTGAACAACAAACCCTCTGCTGACAACCGCGCTGCCCTGCCACGCTTCCAGGAAACCTCTCGGCTTTTTTTGGAGATCCAAATCCTACCGGACCCACAGTCTTGAGAGGGTCAAACCCAAACCAGCGGGATGGATGTGGCCCTGGGGACCGAGCCCTTCCTCTGCAGTGTGGAAAATACCTGGCGGGGAGCTCCGAGGGCAGGGCAGGGTGCTGCACCTCTTCCTCTGCGGTTATTTTCCCTAATTGTTTTTATCAGACATAGACGCTGGGTTTTTCCGAGGAGGGACCTGTTGACCTGGCTCTGGCGTGGGGGCAGCGGACCCTCCGCGGTGCTGACAGCCCATCTCCCACCCTGGTGTTGACCTTTGCAAACGGGGTCCTGAGCTGGTTGGAAAGAAGATCTGATTTTCCTGGGTTTTGCCTGCTAAAGCAGAATCCCCTCCAAGCCATGCTGTGTGTGCTGCTGCTCCAAGGAGCAGAAAGCTTCCCTCTGCCGCTCGCATCCAGGCCTTAATCTTTGGGATTAGGCCTCCCTCTGATCCTCCTGCAAGCACAGGGTGAGCTGAAGCCTTGAAGAAAGGTCTTTTGACCTAATCGGCTTGCTGACACGCCACAAGACAGGGAGCAGCGTCTAGTTTCAGTGTCTCATTCTGCTTCTCCTCCTCTGCAAAGGAGCCATCCCCGGCCGCCCAGACAAGAGGTGCTCCCGCTGCGCATCCAAGGGTGCCGGTCGGAGCAGGGGTTGCTCTTGGCGTTCGGTACCCCCCAGGCTTTTACTGCTGGAAACTTCTCAGCGCCGTGAGGAGGTGCGAGGGGACGTTCAACATTTGCAATAGTTTTACTGTTCGAAGCCTGCAATGGCTTCCAGATTTAAGTACGTTTTTTATCTTATTTTTTTCTCTCTAGTGAAATAAAGGAGCCATTAGAGATGGTCTGTAATATGGGAGACACATGTTTGTATAGTGTTACCATTTATATAGCAGCAGCCTGGACTGGAAAGCCGATCATCTTCTGAGAAAATAAATTATTTCTTTGCTGCTTGCGCTCCATCCTGGAGCTTCCTTTGAAGGCTCTTAAGTTTTGGACATAGAGCTTTTGGTAATTAAAAACTTATTTAATCTTTGGAATTTTTTTTTTTTTTTTTTTGGGGGGGGTGTGTGTGTTATAAATCTAAAACCTTAACAGCTCAGCAAGAAAATACCTGCAAAGAGTTGAAAGAAAATGCATCTCCTGTGAAAGGCTGGCACTAGAGCTGCCATAAGATGGCACTGCAACATAAAGCATGGGGCCCGTCTGCTCCGCTGCAGCGCCCGGGCTGAGCTGCTCTCGCCCCGCCGGGGCGTGCAGGGAAGCACCCTTCCTGGTGGGAATAAAAATGCCAAGGAAGAGAAAGGACTTATGTAAGGATAATTCTGCTATTAGTCAGGGGGAGCTGTCATGGAGCCGTGTCTGGACTGGACTTTTCCTGCTTACACAAGGCACATAATGCTGCAGGAATTCATGTATAAACAGTGCAAATAAGAGAGGGGAGGCTGTCTAAATTATGAACAGCAGTAAGGAAATGGATTTCTTTAACTGTTGCTGGCAAATTCAGAAAGTCTTTGATTTCTGGGGGGGTTCTGAGCATAGCTGCACGTTAAAAATAGTCATGGTATAACTTTTTACTAGACTTGGGTGTTTCTTTGAGCACACACAAAGCTTAAAACAAGCTGTAGGAACAGGGGAGAAGCTGTCGTGGCTGGGCAGGTTTGCAGCTGGGGCGGGGGCTGGCTGTGCCGCCCAGGCATTGCTCCTCGGGGATGGGACAGGGTGCCTTCCCGAGGGTCTGCGCTCCTGGTAGCATGTGGGAGAAGCACTTGGTGTCCACACCGGGGCAAAGCAGCATCCTCGTCACAAAGTGCCACGTAACACGTCGCTAGCAAAGCTCCATCGCGTCGGTGACGTCTCTGACACCGTAAGTGAAACGCTCTGGGAAAAAAACTTTTGGCAACCGTTTTGCCCAAAGCCACACAGAAAGCATGGGGTGGAGCATGCTACAACTTCTAATTAATTGTAATTAGAAATAGTAAACCACGGAGGGGGCCTCTTCATGTACTGCAAGTGTCTCCTTCCTTCTCTTGGGCTGAACCGAGTAGCTGCCTTTCGCCCTCTTCTCCCAGCAATATGCATTTTCGGTGCTCAGACAGGGCCTTGGCTGGGTCTTAACTCTTGGAAAGTAAACGGCAGCATATCAACTGCATTTCTGCAGTCAGAGAGGAAAAGCGGGCTGCGTTTCCGCCGCTTCCCTACGGCACTGACAAGATTGGGAGCAATTCTGGAAGAAACGGGCAAAACCCCTACACGCGAGGGGTGGTGATGCCCTTTTCCTGCCCCACAGCACAAGGAGGCTTTGGCGACTGGGGCCAGCAGTGGGATTTTTCCCTGCTGCTGTGTTAAACCGCCATCGTTAGCTGACAGTGTTAATAACCTGCTGTGCTGCCGGGCAGCAGCGGTGCCAGGGCATGGGCAGTGCTGGGGGGCAGCCGGCCATGTTGCATGAACGTTTTTTAACGTGGTTACAACTTCAGCATCCCTCCGGTTGCTGCCTGCTCCACGGTGCCAGGCAGACCCCTCCACCTTGCACAGCACAGCGATGAGCACCCCAAAACACCCACCAAGGGGTACTCATGCGGACCACCCCAGGGACCTGCATTTGCCGGGGCTTCTGGTAGGAAAAGGGCTTTGGTAAGGGGTAGCCTGGTACTGGGGCAGCTTGTCAGCAGGGAAGGTATTTCGTGGCTGTAACAGGTTCCAGAAATCCACCTGAGCTCAGAGGTTTTGTTTCTGCCACTGCCGATTGAGGGCTGCTTTTCCTAGGCACCGTGACCTGTCTTATCGCTGCCCGTTACATAAAATACAACAAATAAAAGCAGCCTCTTGTGCTTGACCCACATTTCTCCAAGGTCCTTTTTTCTTCCCTTTTTTTACCCTCCAATACCTGCATTTCAGTCCAGACAGGGAGCAGAGACAGGACATCTCTCCTCCCCATGCTGCTCCAAGCCCAGCTCGGCAGCCAGTGCTGCCCTGAGCTCTCCAGGCACTGCTCTGATGAGCAGCCAGCTACCACACAGGCAGGAGCGTTGTTTTTTTTTCTCCAAAGGCACAAAACTTAGTTTTTAAGGGTGTTTTTCAAATAGGACTTTGGGGAATAATTACCCTTTATGCTACTTCAAAGAAGTCCCCAGCACGCTTAGCGCTACCCTCAGAGGACCGTGCCTGTTAGGAAAATACGCTGGCTTAAGCATCCTATAAGTAATACGAACTTTGACTGATGGTACTTAGTGCAAATGGGCCAATGGTCACATGGCTGAGTCTCCTAATGCCATTCAGGATATTTTTGCACCAATTGCAGCCTATTCATCAAAATAAAATGCCAATAAGTAAAACATTACAATGCTTTCAGAGGGGAGTGCGCAAAGGAAAGTAGGTGAATTCTGCCCCCAAATGGATATTCAATCTTATAACAAGTATTGTGTATTAACAAAAAGGGAGCGCCTTGGCTCCTCGCCATGCTGCGATCGTAGGGCTAATGCTTTATCTCCATTATCTTTCGACTGCGCTCCTGCCTCCGTTGCATGCGGACACGGAAACGAAGTAACTCACGGCCAGCTAATCAGGATCTATTTCATTAGGTTGTCCTCTAAAAATGGTAGCCTGCGTCCAGTGCCCCGATAAGAGCAGGGCAGGATGCTGCAAGGACAGGAGCCGGGGCTGCAAGGGCTGAAGGAACACCCTGGGGCGTGAGAATTTCCCTGGGAGGTTGCTTGCCTTGGATATTTTTATTTAGGGATTGTAAGGAGCAGGGTGGGAGAAGCCAAAGGGGCATCGGGAGTATCCTACTTGCACGGCTGGGAGCAGCATCGCCCAGCCCGGTCCTCCCCAGGACGTGCTGGAGCTGTGCCGTGCTCAGCCCCTCTGCTGAATGGATTAACTGAATATTTCTCCCCTCCTTTCCATACAAGCAGCCAGCCATGGTCCTGGCCTGGGTTCGCGGTGTTCGCTCATGCAGTGCATCCTGAGATGTCTGGTGGGGCTTCTGGATGCTGCAGGGAGCTGAGGGTGTCACCTCAGGGTGATGGGACCCGCAGCTCAGACCTGTTACAGCCAACCCTAATAGTAAATCATTTTTAAGAGAGCGGGGTTTTTGCTGTCTACACCCTGAGCTCCTGAGTTTACGTGTGCCAGCTTTTTCTCCATGACTCGAAGGATGCAGCAGATACCCTTCCTATTTTCACCACCCCTCCCAAGTCTTTTTAAGGGGAGGCCAAGAGCCTTGGCCATCTGACCCCAGGACATGGTGCTTTAAAGAAGCCAGTTACCTGCAGTGAAGCTTGCAGGAGCTGGCAGCACCACGGTGGCAAGTTGTGGGGTTGGGATTCACCCATGGGGGGCAATTGCTACATGCAAGAGACCTTTGGTGTCACAGCCAAGCTGCCTGCATGTACTTGGCAGCAATGCCCCAGAAGTCAGCACGGGCATTTCTGGCCACCATGGCCATCCCATGGAGGAGCTTATATGACTGGTGTTGAAGGGCCACCAAGAGAATACATCTGGCATGGTGGGGGGGCCCAGGCACCTATGGGTGCCAATGGCAGGGAGATGCCATGCAGCCCGTGGTTGCAGGGATGCTCGGGGAACACCAAAATCAAACCCCACAAGGCTTTGGGATGGGAGGGCAGGAGTGCAGAGAAGCTCTCCCCTGCTCCAGACGGTTTCCATCCCAGTCAGTCCTGTCCCTGCCGCCGCTGCCGCAGCAGGGCCCTGGCTCATCACACCCCTATCGGTGTGTATGTTTTTTTGTTTAAACCATTACAAATGTAAATGATCCTTCTCAATTACAAAAGCCTGTGCGAACTGGCATCTTTAAAGGAAACTCTGAAGGAGCTCCTGGCACGGCGCTTCTTCAAATATTTGGAAACTTTGCTAAGTCTCCTGAAACAAAGGCAGGCGCAACCTCCCGCTCCTCCACCACCCTCCCTCCCGCGAAGCCGAGCTCTCTGCGAGCGCACGCCGAGGGGCCGTCACTGCTTGAATGGTAACTGGGTGACACGAGGGGTGGCAAGGGACGGAGAAGCCGCCTGGTTGGGACAACAGCAAGGGCTGCGGCGGTCCCACCGCAGCCCATCTCCCGGCTGCCCCCACGGAGCAGCACCTTATGAATGATCTTCCTTGCTTCAGCGCCTGAGTTCCCCTCCTGATTTTCATGCTTTTGCCCTGCTGCAGTGGCCTAAACTTTCTTTTTTTTTTCCTCCCCTCCTTATTTTCCAACACAGCCTCTCTCAGGTAGCTAATTCTGCACTAAGGAAGCCCCGGGGCAATGAGATGCAGTCCTGCTGCTCCCCTCCGCTCAGGCTGAACTGCTCCTGGCCAGGCACTCGTGCTGAAAGGATGCGCGCGAGCCATTTGGACAGCACATCGCCCGGCCAGATTGGACCAGATGGAAGTGAAATGAATGGTTAAATAAATGCGGTGGCCGCCTGTACGCAATGTGATAGTACTTCCAAAACAATGAAACATATTATTTCAGATTTGATATCTGCTATTAATTGAGATTGAAGGTATTGATCCGGGCTGATTGCTGGGGACAATCAGAAAGTGGAAGGGTAATTGACTGTCATGTCCCTCATTGATCGGGCACCGCAGTTCACAGCAGCCAACATTATTTTCAAGTACTTTGCAGCACCTCCTCTAATAAAGCAATACAGACTTTAAGTAACAAAGTGACTTACGTGCGCTGCCATTTCGAGGGTGGGTGAGGCCGTTCTTAGCCAACATGTCATTGCCTTAACCAAACTGAAAGGTGGTGTCAACAGGAGAGCGCCGGGGAAGGAAAGCATGGATTTATGTTTGCACGTGTGTCCCTGTGAGCCAACACGGTGCTGTAGGACCATCTCGCTCCTTGCTCCTCCGCTGCAGCAGATATTAACGGAGGACCTCTGAGACAACGAAGGCATGGCACACGGGCCACGTGCCAGGAGAGTGTGACCTCCTCTTTCTAGGTTGTTTAAAATGTTAAAGCAACAAATATTTAATACCATGTGTTCCACCAGGGCTCGCTAGCAGCTGATCCAGAAAAACTGTCCTGGGAGAGGAGCAAATTGGGAAACATCCCAAGTTGCTGCAATCAAATCCACAAAAAGCTCATATAAAATTTTTACATATAATCAGAAGGATGGAAAAATTACCTTATTCCCTGCTGTGCACTTCAGATTAATATAGCCAAACATTATTCAATCCTAATACGGTGACCATGAAACATCTTCCTGTACTTACTAGGAACAGGCAGATAAAATGGCTTTTCTCCTAGAAGACATGTATCTGTTGTTGGTTTTTAATAATCTGCTGTATGTGCTGTTGGTTTTTATTAATCTGTACTACCTGACATTC
>NW_009190723.1:32270-49869 GCF_000690835.1 Fulmarus glacialis
GTAAGGACTGCTCCCTGTGAACAGAGGTCCAGTGAAATCAATGGGATTTAATTGTTCAATGAGATTCTTGTGCCTAAATACCTTAGTGAACCTGACCGTGGAGTGGGTTCAGGGGTAAAGGTCCTAGTTTTGACTCCTCAAAACCCCGAGCCTTGGGGCACCTCATCACCCCCAGCTGTGATGCAGAGGGAAGTCTCAGGTGCTGCTTGTCCTGGATGTGCTGTGCAGCTTCTGCAGCGATGCTCTCTGCAAAAACCCAAGCCCCAGACGAGCCCGAGCTCTGAAGCAGAACTTCGTGGGAGCATTTCTAACTAGCAGTGACTGGTACAGTACTAATGCCGGGCACTGCTGTGCTCTTGTGCTCGCTTTGCTCCAGCAGCATGGCCAGACATGTACAGCATGGGGGCTGCTGAGGTTTGTATCACAGAAGCAGTATTTGGCCAGTCCATAACGTTCAGCCGTCTCCCACCACAGCCCAGCACAGCTCCTGGCACCGCAGGTGTCCAAGATCATCCCAGGACTGGGTGCATTTCAGTCGTGGCTAAAGCAAAGCAGGCTGCAGAGCAGAGGGTTACCATATATGCAGGTTCCCCCAAACATTTTCCACCTGAACATTGTGTACAGGCAGATTTGGAGGCTCTTCTGTGTTTGTCTCAGATTTCCCAATGTCTGGCAGCCTGTTGGGAGCTGCCAGATGTCCAGAGATGCTGACCTCGCCCACTAAGCATGCACGAGCTCTTTCACGACAGGCTCAAAGCAAGTCCAGTGCCTCCAGCACCACGGGGCTGGCCGTGCACGTGCTGTCTGGTCCTTTCAAGAGCGCGTAGGAAGCCCCAGAGATGCCAGGGTTTTTGCCTACACACCGTGCCAGTGGTACAGCCAGCTTCGGTCGGTGCGATGCATCCTGAAGTCCTTGTCCTGGTGTGCAGCACTATTTGTTCAAGTCATTTTAGCAGTGTTTCAGGAGCAATATATTGATGGAAAAACATATGCAGGAAGCAGGCAATGGATTTTGTGCACGGGCATAAAGCATTGCCTCCAAGAGATCTGTGTCAGTGTGCAGCCTCTGCTCCTTGAGCACTTGCTCTAAGCCCTAAGATTGGCTTCTTGCTTATAAATGGGACTTAATGAGCTGCACTTGACTGTACCCAGATTTCTGATTTCTTTCCCAGCTTTCAGATGGTCAAACTCCACCCCAGTGAGTTTTGGGCACTTTTGACCCACTGAAGTCGCTAAGCTGAGCCGAGCTGCATTCCTCACGTTGGGTTTCAGTCTGTTAAACAGCTCCGCCCAACCTGCTTTTGATTTGCTTCGTCTTGACTTTTTGATGCTGCTGGTGAACCGAAACACCCATCGCTCGCTCGCCTCTCAGGGCGCAGGCAGGGCTGCCCGGGGGAAGGCGGCTGAGCCACCGAGCTTTCAGAGCGATGGGCGGCAGCCCCGCGGGCATCGCTCGTGAGTCAGCCGCCGCCGCGCTGGGCAGCGAGGGCGCTTGAAGAGGTTTCTCATCCCACCCGAGTTTCCTTTCCTGGGAAGCGAGGTGGCTGCGCCGGGGCGCGTGGGCTGCGCGAGCTCCCGGGGAGTCAAACCCAAACTGAGCTGACGGAATAGCTGTAGTCTCAAGCACCCAGAGCAAAAACCTCCTGTGTTGGAGGCTTAAAATGCTGATGAAACAGAGCCGGCTGGCCCCAGGTCACAGCCGAGGTGCTGGCTCAGGCCTCTCTTAAATGTGCAAGAGAAACAGAAAAAGTGCTACACTAGGTCGGGTCAATGGATCAGTCACTTCAGAGAGAGGTAAATCCTACAAAGAGCACCCATGTGCTGCTTATCCCCCCTCCAATTTTGCTGCTAATCCCAACAGTCCCATACTGGTGGGTTTATGGAAGTGTAAGACTGGGATCCCCTCCGACCCCTCTTAAAACAACTTCTGTGAGGGCTCCGTACATGCTTCTGAGTGAAGGGCAACTGCACTCTTCCCATTACATCTGCTGGAGAGAGGGTGAAGAGAAGGAGGAAGAGGAAGGTTGGCTGAACTGGCAGTTAGCACTTAAGGACAAAAAAAAAAACCAACCTGTCACAGCATTAAGTTATACAAAATAAGAAGCATTTCTCCTTAGCGAGTGGATATATTGCAGGAATATATTGCAGAAGAATCAGGGCAAACGCATGCCACAGCTTAGTGAAACAAGAGTTAAACAACATCAAATCATTCCCCGTGATGGATCATTAAGAATGTGGAGTCTAAATGTGCGGTAAGATTACAGCATCGTGCAGATGTTCCTATACAGGCAGCTTATTTTGCATATTGCAAAGTATATAGATAATTCCTGGTAGCAAACGCACGCAAAGACTAGCCCGTCCTACAGTGAAAGCACATTTGGGTTGTTCAACAAGGTGAACTTTGTGGGGTGGAAAGGACTGATCTAAACTGCTGCCTGGGATTACAGCTGCCTCTAGCCGGCAGCGGGACGTGGCTGCCTGCCACCTCTCCACCTTTGCCCAGGCGCGGTTTGCGGGAGGGACAGATGAACAGGGAGTGAGATGGGTTAAATAAACAAGAGAGGGGGACTAAGTAAGTAAATGCCCAGGATTTCTTTTTTTTTTTTACACGTATATATTGTAACAAAATTTAAGGCAACATTCCTCCTGCTAATTAGTGTTTCCACGGCACTGCAAAAACTACAGCTGTAGGAAGAATTCAGGGAAAGTAATCAGCAGCACAATTAAGCAATCTGCCATAATGACAGAACACAACATTAGGGTAGAATAATCAGAAACATATATATTTTTCCTTCTTGATTTTCATTTTCCACCCAATGATTTGCTTTTGCAGGGTGTATATAAAGCGGTGCCTGATAGAAATGCCCGTATTTATCTGCTACAGCTTGCACATCTTGCTCCAGTGAGGATGCCAAGGGTAATTCTTGCCAATCACTTGCAACTAATGTTACTTTTACTATGTTTTTTGAAAACCCGATGTTTGACCTGCTTTAATTGTGATTTTGCCACCCTGTCTGTCTCTTATAAAAAGGGTCCAACTCCTTTAACTGGAAGGTGTCAGTCCAGCCAAGAAAGCCTGGAGCTGAGGTCCCTGTATTGCTGGCAGCCATCCCACCCGAGGAAGCAGAGCAGGGAGATGGTTCGCACAGCGTTTCTGCAACCTCCAGCTCCTGCTCAGGAGAGGAAAACACCTACACCTGTGAGCAGACAACGTGGGAACGGGCCTGACCTGCTTCATCTGCACAAGCTGTTTTCCCAGAGCTCCCCAAGGCTATAAGAGCCCACGAGGAAGGTAAGCTCCCCTCCAAGGGGGTGGTGTGGAAGGGGAAAGGGAAATGCAGCCCCTGAGAAGGGGGTCCCATACATTCCAACTTTCTGGCAGTTATGTATCAAGGCTGGTTGGACTGAAGCCAAGGGAGAAAGGGATGCTCCTGTATTGCTGTGGGGAGGTAGGTCTTCTCCTTGGGCTCTGCTGGGGGGCTTACTGGCTGCTGGGAGGGGGCTGCTATGAAATACTGGGAGAGAAGCTGTTTTGGTAGAGCCAGGAGTGATCTGTGTGCCCTGGGAGGCTGCAGGGGTTAGTAGTGGGACTCGATGAGTTCAGTAGGTGGCTGGGTGTTGGCAGTGGTGCTACTGGAGAAGGCCATCAGCATTTCCCTGGGAGGTGGGAGCACGGTGGTGGTGGTACAAGGCTCTGGAGAACTGCTCCATGGGCATCAGGGGCTTGTGGCTAGGAGAGGGAGCCTGTCCTTCCAGGATGGTGAAGCACACGGGATTGCTGCTGAAGGTGTCTGGATGGAGTGCTCAAGATGTGCTTTGTTCAGCACCTGCTATCCTCCCACAGTTGTGTTTCCTCCCGCTCATTGACAGATGGAGCTTTTGCTTATTAGTGCTCCTTATGGAAAGAGTTTGTCGTTCCTAGAGGCTCTTGGGAGAAGTGGCTCAGGTTTGTAATCTCTGGTGCAAGGGAGGGTCTTAGGTGTTTGAATTTACATGTGGCTGCTAAGAACTTAGGTTCCATCAGAAATAAGCTAGAAAATGTAAATATGTTCCACTGATGAATCTTTATAAAGGCAATGCTCTGTTTTGCATTCTACATAACGTAATGAAATGACAGCTATAACGTTATGGATTTTGAGAACTAAAATCTTATGATAATGAATAAGAGCAGCTGGGAGCATCGTACCTTTATAGCCTAAAATACTTCTTTTGCCTTAGGGAAAAAGCTTAGGAAAAAAACTGAGGAGCCCGAGACTCCCTAATGTGCAGGAAGATGTGGGTTCCAGCTCCTTTAGGCACTACTGAAAAATCTTAGTGCCACTTAAATCAGTTTCCGATATTTGCTTTTGCATGGCCAGTGCAGATCAGGTGTCTTGGTGGCCAGATTCTGCTGCCACTCAAGCTGGTGAAAAGCCACATGACCACTACCCCCTCCAGCAGAGCTCTCCTGACTTCAGAGCTGCTGTTATTCTGCACGTTCCTTTTTCGTCTGGGAGACTGTCTTGCCAGCATGCACACACACACGCAGAGCTGTTCCTCCTTTTCCCATGGGCCCATGGAAGTGGAAATCATCAAGAGCACCAGGTCCAGGGAGCAGAGATGCGTCTGCAAAACTCGCTTACAAAATCCCAAACCATGGAGGAATGCTGGGCTAATTTTTTATCCGAGTATCAGCTGAAAGTAATGTATACCCCAAATTAATGCAGACAATGCCTAGTCTGGCCTGCAGGCCCTCTGTATTTTTGAATTCTTTTCTACTAAAACTCAATAAAAACATGGGGGTGGAAGGTGCTGCTGGGAATTTGCTTTTTGTTCTGCTTAAGTGCTGTATTTCTCAGCAGTCTTCAAGTTTCTCAGCATGAAGATATTGTTACATCAGAACTACCGTGGGTTTAACACAATTCTCAATTTGCAGGCAAATGGATGTATTGTGTTGGGGCTTATCCACAAAGGACTGTGAAACTACAAATTACAACGCAGCTGCATTTTCTTATCTGGATTTCCTCCCCTCCCCACCCCGCCATGTGCCCGAGTCCTCCCCTGTTCACAAGTGGAAGGTGCAAAGAGAAACTTGAGTGAGAAAAAGAGACAGGCCCAAAGTCAAAAGGGACCCTGACAGTGCAGAAGACCCTGCCTGTGTCTGTGGATGCTGTATTTGGATGGGATGGTGTAGCTGGTGCCTTTTCTGAGCAGGATGGAGCTACCGCGTTTTGTATTAGTAGAGGATGTGATGCCTCTGGATCTAGTGTTTTTGTGATTGCCTGGAGAATTTGTTTCTGTAACTCTCCCTAGAAAACCAAGACATCCACTGAAGGTTTCTCCACCAAGGAGGAAGGGGAGGAAGGGGGTACCCTTTCTCTCAGATTACTAAATATGGCAGTAAAACAGAGGATCCACCCATTTACTTTCCCAGCTGTTCTTCATCCCCATCCCTCCCCCTTGAAGGGAGTGATAAACCCACCAACAGATCCCTGTGGGAGAGGCAGGTGGCACTTGCCCTCTGCAGTATGAGACAAGGCTTCACCACCTCTTGCTAGCCCCGGACAGGTCTCACCTACCTTGTCACACTTACACAACCGAGGCCAGGTTATGTGCCGGAGCCCCGTGCCCGCAAGCGTGGGCACTCGGAGGCAGGGCTGGAACAAACCAAGTCTGTCTGGGCAGAGGTGCTGCACCACTGGGACAAGCTCTTGGCCTCCATTCTTCAAAGCAAAGGGCCGTATTACCTGATTTTAGTGACACTCTGGACACCTGCTAGCCAGTAATAGGGTGAAAACTCAATGACCCCACGATAACATCGTTATGTTTATTTGCTTCCTTTCAAATGGCCGTGGATATGCAGGATGCTGACAAATGGGACTTGAACTCATGCATTTAGTTGACCAGGAAATAAATATATCAGAGTGACAGCACTTCTTTGGACTCTTTTGAGACTTGGGAGTTGCTGGCCGTTCTGTTTGCTGGCTCAGTTTAAGCAGCAGAAATGTCCATGTGTTCTGTCAAAGCACTTTACTTGTGACAGGCAAAGTGCTGCCCTGAACTGGAAAACCATTCAGAGCAAATAAATGCATTAGTTCAATGCAGAGTATCTTATATTTGATACACACCACTTCCTAATCACTTTACTGAACATCTGGATTGCCTTGAAATGAAACCAGTGCTGGCGTCATCTTCAATTTGGACATGGGATCCATTTCTGAAGGCTTTTTTCCAGGAGAGCGCCTCGTGGATCTCGGTATCGTTTAGGTCGGGTCCTACAGGTCTAATCTAGAGTAAATAAAATTAAGGGTTGCTTCAGTACTGAAGGAGGACAGAAAGTAGTACACAGGAGCCAGCTGAGCCCTTTGGTACTTGTAGTCCAAATTTTAGAATGATATTGAAAAGTGCAGATGTTACTAAGGAGTGGGGACTTTTCCCGTGTCTTTGAAACCCGGTCTGTGCCTCTTTCTCTTAGGCAAGTACCCAGTACAGGTGTGTTCCTGCAGAATAAATGAGAATAATTGATTGCAACTGTTAACGTGGCGTACAAGAGACTGAAATCAAACCCATTGTGTTGGTAAAAGACGTGAAAGAACACACGGCGTGCAAAGACACTGGCCGCTCTGTGTGAGCGAGTGAAAAGCGAGAGCAAAGGGGGTGACATACCGAACGAGAGATGCATTCGCATCGCTGCGAGTTGGGCTTGGCTGAACAACAGCAAGAACTGTTTGCAACATCTTTTTGTCAACATCTGTTTGTCTTTGAGTTCATGAAAGTGGAACAAATCTCATTAATATTTTTTTTTCTTGTGTTGAAATTTTGCACGATTGTTTCTGTTATTTTGGCAGCCAAAATGATGCTGGAATGTTTCACCTTCTTTTTCCAAGTTTTTGAGCCGAGTTGTTCGGTTGAGGTTTGTCACATAAATCATGAGGTTTTGCTTCTGCTGTTAGCCAAATCATAATCCTTATATCATAAGCCTTTTGTTGTTTATTGTTTTTTTTTTTTTCCTTAAAGCTCCAGCTTCTGGAATCATGAGAATGCATGAAAATCTCTACTTCTGCTTTCTGTCATGTGTGTGTTTTTCCTGGAGTTTCTAGCACTGGGAACTGTGCAGAAACTTTCGGGTGTCATCTGAAAGATGAAAAAAAGGAATTCATTAATTTTTTTTCTTTTTTTTTTTTTTTTTAATACCAGTTAGATAATTTTTGGAAACTATGACTCATGATTTTGAATGTTTAGATTTGGCAACGCTGTAGTTCTCCGTGCCGCTCCCCCGTGACCAGGAGCGTTGGAAGAAGCCGTGCGGGGCTTGTTTCCACGGACAAGTTACAGCACAGAGAGCCAGGGTGTGAATTTACAGTGCCCTAGTTACGTTGCACAGATTCCCCACGTGGATGCAAAGTGTGCAGTACCTGCCCTTTGAAAGCGTTCTCAGGGCATGCCTCTATGTGAATAACATATGGCGTGCAGTTCGGAGGCCCTAGAGCTGACAACAACGTGCTCCAGCTCATGGACCGGAGGTAGCACAGCCATTTCATGCTTCAAACTGTGCTTATTAGCGTGGGCACAGCTCCAGGGGATGCTGCTGTGCGGATATTGAGCACCTCCTGGCTGTGCCGTGCCATGCGGTTGTGGTGGGTGGGATGTCTTCTGGGTCCTCTGAGCGATGCTGAGGCTCCTTGGGTGGCAAGGGCTGGCTTCTCCCCGTAGCACCCATCCCCTGTATCTTGAGGGGGAGCTGGGTGGCTGGTCCATTCTCTGAGCCTGTTGGAAGGGAAGAGGGTGAGGATCTGTGGCTCTGGAGCTGGCCTTTCTGCTCAGTAGAGAGGCGAGCATGCTCGGCAGTACCCAAGGGCCATGTGTGGGAAAGCAATGATGCCTGTGTGACCTCTGGGGGACTTCCTGAGGCTTGGGTGACTTCATTTAACACTGAAATTTGCCTGTGGGTTCCCCAATCAGTGGCTGATTGCCATGAGCATGTCTCAGCTCCTCGGAGCTACAGGGAAGGCATCAGTAGGATGGGGAAAGTCTTGGCTGCTCAGTGGGGAACACATTGGACAAGCTTGGGACAACCTTGAGGAAGCAGCGTCACGTCCCTTCCGGCTGTCCTCACCACTGTAGAGAGAAAAGGGAAAATGAGCCGTTGGGGTAGACCCGGTAAGGAGGACAAGGGGACAAAAGCCGCTTAGGAATAATTCAACCCATGATCAAGGAAGAGCCGTGCTAGCTGCTGGGTACTTGCTGCATCCAAGGCCAAGTTCTGGCACCTGGCGTAACAGCCAGGAGACCCAGCTGGTGCTGCTAGAGCAGCTCCTCTGGCCAGGCCAGGCAGGAGAGAAGGAGTGCTGCGGCATGGGGCATCGAGCCCCCCGGGAAGAGCGCTCTGCCGCAGGGAAACCAGGATGCCACAGGGTCTGCCGGGGAGGAGGGCGGCTGGGAACAGGCTGAGGTCTCTGCCCCTCAGGAAGCTGTAAGGGATTTGTGTGTTTTCCAAGGCAGCAGAGACAGGATGCTGAGGGGTGGGAGAGAGACAGATTTCCTTCTGCTGTGAATAGACTGGGGGTGGGGGATGGCGGCTCCGATTTAACCCTTGCCTGTTCCTTTCATCTCCAAAATGAAACGGTGTCTTAGGAAACCATTCCAAGAAACTGCAGAAATTAGAGGCACAAAACGTACAGGGTTGTTGGCACCGGGGTGATGCCGTGAGTTTTATTATCCCAGTTCTCTCACCCCCAGGCGCGTCTCCCTGGCTCTGGCATTGCTTTTTGCTTTGAAGTTTGTTTGTTCAGTGGCATTGCTATGACCAAAATGAACACTGGAGATGCCAAGGGAGAGGCTTACGGGACGTTACCTTGAGTCAGCTACAAGCAGCTCGTGGGAGACAGCTGCAGATTTGGGTGCTGTAACAAATTTCCCTCAAAAGCCTGAAAAAGATGGGATTTCATTTGTCTCTTACATCAAGGGGGGGATTGGGAGTAACTCCTGGCATGGGTCCCACTCCTGTTCAACAGTGAAGACTCTTCTGCATCTATTGCAAAGTCATTAACAGGACAACCTAGAGGAAGTGGAGGAAAACCCAACTACCACCAACTCCCACCACCACCACCAAATCCAAGCCCTTGGAAATGCTGCGGAAACAGGACCTGCATGAAGACCTTCAGGGCATGAGTACGTAAAGACGTTTGGGAGAGGTACCTGGTACAAGGGAAGCCAGGGAAAACGACTTTGTTTACTGCACCCTAGTCTCCCAGAGCAGTGGAGAGTCCACATGGCTGAAAGTTGGCAGCCGGGCTGCAGGTGTGGTGAAAGAGCCGTGTTTTCTAAACACTAAATACTTATTGCTCCGGCCTTTTGTAGATAAAGATCAGCTTTGACTTTAAAAGAAATTATAGCAAAAGTGCTTGTATCTGGGAGGATAAATACTTGCTTCCAGGTTGGGCTTTGTAGAATTGAACTTCATAAACAAATTATTTGATGTGATTAACCAAGTCAGAGGGTTGATGGAAATGTGCCTCTGACTCTCACAGTATCGGGGTGGAAGCTGTAATGTGTTAGCCAGAGAATTACCCTGTGCAGGAATAAACAGCCAGAAGGCTCTTAGGTGTGAGGTTTCCCATTGAAATAATTTCTTCTCTCTGAAAAACCCACAGCAGAAATAATAGCCCTCCTGAAAGTCTGAAATTTTGCCGAGATTCAAAACACTGTCTTTACTCTGCAGATGTTTGATGTGCAAAGATGGCAGAGAGCAGTTGTGAACCACCGAGAGCCAAAGAATTTGTAGCAAAACATCTGGTCTCTAGGCCGACCAGATAAAGAAAGCTTTCGGTAGCTCTGATAATGTTTCTGCCCTACGGTTGTGCTAATTTCACTAGGAAAAACAGTCCCTCTACTGACCTCATTCAGTTTTACAAAGTTTGAAGGTTGGAATACAGAGATATCAGCCTACCTGTCCCTGTGGTAAATGTGACTTAAAAAATAAAACAGCTTAAAAATAAAACACAAAACCTGAATGTGTTGATTATGATATAGGCAAAAAATACCAAAAACAAAACGGAAAACGTTTAGCATCTGAAGTGGAGTGGGTAGCAAGGCGAGCTGATCTTAGAGCCTGCTCCAAGAGGTGAAAACATTTCCTAGTGCCAAGCGTGCTCTGTGTGTGAGCTGAGTTCGCTCGGTCTCAAGCTGATGGCAGTAGCTTTTGCTGCTTTTGACAAAACAAATAATGCAAAGGGGAACGTGATTCTCTACTAGGAGAAGTTATTTTTTCTTTTTTTTCTTTTTTTCTTCCAACTGGGATATCAGGTCCCTGCCTGGTATCATAGTTCATTCACAAACTGGGCAAGGCTGGACAAGCCATTTTGTCTAGGATGAAAATCCCACCACAGCTCTGGGGTCTGCAAGGGGTGAATGAAATACTTTGGGTTTTGCTGTTTGGAAATTGTTTGCTTGGGACAAAAGTATGTTTGGGGGGAGATTTGGCCCCCCCCAGGTGGCTTTAGCTATGCTTTGGTGTTCCCAGCGGCTGACAAGGAGGCAATGATGGGAGAACATGAAATACTATGCTGTTCCTAAAAACAGAAGGGTAGGTGAGAGCCTTGCAGGCAGATTTCTGCTTCCAGTGCTCTTGGTTTTGTTTGCATGGTATACGGCAGGCAAACCTGGGCTTGCTCTGTGTGTCCTCCAGAAGCTGGGCAGCACTGTACTGAGGTCTCAGCAGCCAGCGAACATCATTGCGTGGCCCCCGGCAGCTGACAGCACGGGCAGAGGCAATGCTGTGGAGAAATGCTGTGGAGGTGGGTGTGGGGGAGATGGAGGGTGAGGGAGCCGTGGCTGGGGACACCCCCTTGGCACAGCTCTGGGCTTGCAGAGAGCGCAACGGATGCGTGGGACCATCCGTCCCGGTTACATCCCTCCCTCTGATGAGCACTGCCCATCCCATCCGCTCCTGCCTCTGCTCCCAGGCTCGAGCTGAAGTTCCTACCCCATCCAATTGCTCCAATTAGTGCTGTGGTTTGTTTTTCTTTATTAAGAAGATTGCTTGAGACCTGCCTGTTTTTGAGTCCAGCTCCCTTTAATCTGTCCCTACCGTCATTGAGGTTAACTGAGTTTCCTGCCCAGCAGCTCCTTTGGCAAATTAGAGAGAACCAGCGAGACTCTGCCAATAAGCTTTCCACCGTATAGATTTTGTTCAGCGGAGCCTGAATAAATTAGGTCATGCTGCCATATGTAATCCATGCATTTGAGGTTTGACCTAGCTCCTGTGAAAACTAGTGGGCAGGGACGTGTCTGGAAGCTGGACTGGAGCTATGGCTGAGACAGCTGAATTTTGAAAGAGCTGGGGTGGAGCTGTGCCCTTCATTTTTGTGGACCAGTTTCATTTGTACAGGAAAAAGACTGATGTCTTCCCGCGGGAGCTTTTGTCTGTGCTGGAGTGTGTCTCGAACAACATTGCCAAGATACCTTGGGGCTGGGCTAGGTAATTATTTTGTGAGTAGATGCTGAAATCAAATAAATAAGTTAATCCTTTTACAAGTTCAGAAGAAAATACGTTTATTTCATCCGAAACTTCTTCACAATGGCTACGCACAGCCGTCAGCTTCTGTGTGATGTTGGCCTTAGGTCTGACGATTTCCCACCGCATGACTCGCTATCTTCCTATGGCCCTGGTGATGCAAAGTCACCTGTTTAGGAGGAGGCAGGATTATTCTGCTTAGCTCTTTTGGGCAGACGGATGTCAGCCCTGCGAGTGGTGGTGATGGGCCAACGCGGCTACCGCCATATCACAATTCATACTTGCAGCACAGAAAAGAAGATCAGTGCACTAACAGGGGAGACTCCTCTCTTGAAAAGAGGCTTTAAATAATGTCAAGAATGACCACGATGATATGGTTTTTACATAAATAATAATTAATTACATGTAAATCAGTCTTTTCCCCACCCCTTCCATTAGTATCGTCTTTGCTAGGCTCTGTCTGTCTTGTTTCTGTCCACTTTGACTAGCTGAATGGCAGCAGACATCATTTGCAATGCTAACGTCAGATACGGGTCAAAATGGACAAGGAAAACACAACCCGGGGTTTTATCAATGCAATAACAACCAGTTCTGTCTAGAGATGGCAGCGTACTGGGGTTTAACCTCTTCACTGCCACATAGCAAGAACCACCAGGAATTTACTTCTCTGCTCTCCTCTTCTGCTATTTCTAACTTATTTTCAGCCCTTTCCTTCTCCTGGCCACTCTCTTTTTTTCCTCTCTCCTCTTTCTGGTGTTTACTACAGTGTCTGGTAGTGTTTATCTCCCAAGACACAAGAGACTGCTGTTTTCATAGATATGTAACTAGAGTAAAAGCTTTAATCTTTGTTGATGTTGGACTTTTGGATTAAAAAAGAGTCATAGTAGCGCAAAAATTAAGATGAAAAAATATTTCAGCATAGTACACTTTTGAGACAGCATCAACAGAAAATCCTTCATGAGGAAAGTTGCAATTACTGCATTGCCTTCACAGCATAGCTCTGGGGAAGGATTGCTTAACTCGTGGGGAGAGCGGGGCAGGGAGTGAGGAGACCATCCCGTTGAGATGGGACTGGTCATCCGACTAGAAGCTAAAAGAGCGGCATGTCCTTGTGGGGATTTCTGTGTGCACCACAGCGGGAGTTCGAGCAGTCCCAAAAATGCCACCAAGATGTGAGAAACCTGTTTCCATCTCTGCTTGCTTCCAATCCCACCTTCCAACAAGGGCAGGGAAGGAGCTTGTCTGACCTTCAGCAGAGTCAGACTATGTATGACCAGGTTTTGAAGCCCCTGTGGAGTAAAGGCTGTCCTGGAAGTCAGAGGATGAGATGGTGTTTTGAATTGGGTCTCTTGCTCTAGAAAAGTACATTGGTTTTCTACAGAAGCTTCAAAGATGCTGAGACTGGGTTAATTAGAAGTTGTCAAGATACAGCAAGAAGCGGTGCTGTCACCAGAGAGATGTAGAAAGCGTTACAGAAATCTGGTAGCAAAAGGCAGGTAGGTGTCTGTTATCTGCAGAAGCAATTGCAGAGCTTACAGCAAAGATCTTATTTTTTGCCTTCCCTGGGGACTAGGCACTGTCCCAAACCTGCAGCAAAGGCAGCTATGCTGGAAGCAGACACGCAAAATCCGGATGGCTGCTGCTTTCACAGCAAGAATAGATTCAGTTGCTAATATTGTAAATACTTCATGGTAAATTTTTATAGCAGTAGCGTTTTATGTAATTCAGAGATTTTTAAACTAAATGCCGTATTTCGGGTGCTATGCACTCGGAGCTACTTCCACCCTTGCCCTCCTGCTAGGTAGGTTGTAAACCTGACCGAAACCTCTCCAACCTTCTCGGGAGAAAACACTTTTTGAAAACCCTCACTTTGGAAAGGCAGCGAGCTGATGAAAGGGAGCTTAGCCTGCAACTTTGTTAAGGCTGTAATGAACCAGGCTAATAAATTACCTAATGTCACCTTAGAATAGGTCCGTGGCAGCCTGTCACACAGCAGCGCGTCAAGCCGGAGATGCACAGTCGGTCTCTCCTAACCTTTGTACCTCCTCCCACTAACCAGGGAACCAGTTCTGGAAAAGACCAGGCCTGCGAAGTCCTGCAAACTGAATGGTAAAATATTAATAAGCCGAAGAGGAGCTGAGAGGTGTCAGTGAGGCTCCGTCGCAGCGCAGCCCTCGGGGAGAGCACTGCTGGCCTCCGCACAAAGGGAATGGCAAACAGGGCTTCTGCGCAGAAAAACTTGCCCGACCGTTTTTTGCATGCGAAAATGCAGATTCAGCAGCACCAAAACGGTTCGTGCACACGTGCCAAACTTGTCATTTATAAAAACTCAAAAAAGCTCTGACAAATGCTGAAGCTGTTAGTTTTGACACTTCTGACATGAAACACTTTGATTTTTCATTTTGAAACTACTTTGTGTTCAAAATGTCCTTTAATTTTATTTTCAAGCAAGGGGGTGTGTGTCTTTTTTTTTTTTTTTTATTCCCCCAAAAAAATCAAAATTGAAATGAAATCTTCGGATTGACTCAAAATGAAATTGTTCTTGGATTTTTGGTTTCACCAGTTTTTTCCTTAGATGTTTGTGTTTGGCTTTGAGTCACTTTTTTTTCCCCCCAAATTTGCCACTTGGTTTATCAAAAGCCGCAGTGAACACCAGCCCCTTCAAAGGGGCACAGCTGGCACAATAGAATATTTTTTTTGTGGCTGTCAGTTGCAAAAAAAAAAACAAAGCGCCTCACTTTTGCTTTCCAGGAGATTGAGTTCATTTTCTATCTGACTGGGATAAATAATAAACAGTATTTTTTTTTTTTTATTTGCTGTGAAGGATTTTGTTACGTTATCTGTTTAAACATTCCGTTATGTTTTAGTAATGTGAATAATGATTATTCCTGTGCTTCTGAGCTCTCCCTCTTGGCTCGGGCGCCAGAGGTTCAGGAGACACCTGGCATTGTTGACAGAGCGCTGAACTTGAACGCCTCTCACTGTGACAGGGCAAGCCCAAATATTTTGGGAAGAGTCCTTGTTATGTTACGACAGGGGTTGGTAGCACTGATGCTGGGGACGGGTTTTGCTTCAATACTGAGCCGATTACTGCTTTATTACTGGAGGAACAGCATGAACTTTGGCAGGCAGGCTGCTGTGAGGAAGGAGGATTGGACTTGGGCATTTCTTATTTGTAGGATGTGCTGAAGGTCTTCCAAAAGATGCTGGGTCTCAAAAGGCACCAGGACAGGAGGCCCTGAAAGATTTTTTTTCCATGGGTGAGAAAGGGAAAAATTAAAGCTCTTTTGCAAGAGAATACAAATGTTTAGGATAGTCCCTATCTGTAGATAAATACCTGGGGAAGAGCTTGTATAAAAATACCTTTTTAATCATACTTTCCATCCCTAAAGGCACTGTTTGCTTTCCACAGTGTACATCTTCTCTCTTTCATTGGCTTCCTCTCCTGAAGCCAGGCTGCATCTTGGGGGTGCTTTGTGCATCTTCAGTACTGCACGAGTGTCCAGCTTGTGGTGTTTCAAATTAATTGGTCATAGACTTTCAACAAGATTGGATGTCTTGTGGTGTTTGCCAATTCACGTACAGCACGTAATTATATTCAGGAAGCAATAGGAATTAAATGACATTAATTCCCATGAATATTCATTTAAGAATCTCTACCAAATTCAGGCAGATTAATAGTCCAACGCAAATACAATGGGTATTCATTGCCCCCACAGGAAAAGGAAATATGTATTGGCTGGCAGTTCAGGACAAATGGAAATGTGCTATAGAAAAGTTATCTCTGGGTGGCTTCTGATACAGCGGCAGTTGCGGGACACCTCGAGGAGTAAAGAGGATTAGCGTGGGTACGGATGAGGGGAGCTCCGCTGAGGAACCCCGAGGAGCCTGGGGTGAATCCGAAACTCTGTCTCTGCACTGCCAATGGAAATCCAAAGCAACTCCGACTGCAGCGGAGCTCCCCTGGACTCACAACAGAGTAAAATGCAGTTTATTTTGTGCCTGGCTCCCGCTGTCCTGTGCGTGAAGCCTGCCTCCAGCCTGCTCTCCCTGGATCCCGCTGCTGTGGGGCAGAACAGCAATTTGTCCTCCTTGCAAGCAGCAGTAAGCAGGCCGTGCTGCTCGCTGCCTCCTCTGCCCCAGCCAGCCTGGCACCGGCCCTTGGTTCTGCTCCAGCTCGTCCTCTTGGTGCAGGCCAGGACATGGCTTCCACCGTGGCCAGGGAAATCAGGAAAGTCTAATAACAAAAGCAAATAAGGGGTGTGAACGCACTTGCAAAGCAGGCATCAGAGTTAGGGATGCTGAAAAAAAGACCCAACTTCTTTTTTTTTGTAGAGATGATATAAAACAATATTTAATTTTAAAAATTATCTGGGTCTGGTTACAGTCCTCAGCTGGGAGGACTTTTTTATACATTTCCTTTCATCAGACAAGCCAACTTGAGACCTTAGCTGTGTCACTTTGTGGGATTTCCCCAATTGGAGGACACATCCTGCTTCCACTGAAGGCGGTGCAAGTGTTGCCAATAGCATTGGGCTCAGCCTGTGAGCTGGATGTTTGTTTTTTTTAAATTTGCCCTTATTGCCAAGTCAGCCTTTCCCATCCTTAAAGTTATCTGGGCAAAAGAAATGTCCGGTGTTCCTCACCTCACATGCTTACCATGTGATGGGCAGAGCTGTATCGCCTGTCTCTTTGAAGGGTATCTATTGCCAGACGGATCTGACTCGCCCCGACTCTAAACACAAGGTGAGGGAATGTGGAGGGCAGCGACCGCCGACTTCCCCAGAATGGGTTTTGCTACGAGGGTACTCGTAGGTTCTGTTCTCCTACGAAGCACCGTGAGAACACTGGACTTATTTGAAACAAAGCCAGAAAATCATAAAACCAGGCTGTGAAACCAACATACATTTCTCTTTTTAATACGTCCACCAGCTTTTTTGGGGGGCATATAGTATATACCTCAGCTTTTCATGCCTGATGTAAAAGGTAGAATAACAGCCGAGTACCCGCATGGGCTTTGCGCCTATGCAGGAGCGCAAAGCGGCCCGGGAACCAGCCGTGCAGCCTGGTGATGTGTTCTGCAAAGCCTCATAAACCCGTGACTAAAGTGGAAAGGACTCCAAGGCCTGGCTCCTGGGACATCAGAGGTGTGGCATTGCAGTAGCTTGGAAAACATTCTGACTTTAAAACAAGTAACACCTATAATTATGGAGGCGTCATCACCTTCATATTCTTTTTTTTTTTTTTTAGCTAACAAGCTGTAGTTATAGCCTGTGTATACCCTTGCCAAAATCTGCCAAGCATTTGCTCTTGGGATGGTTCTGCTGGTGGTGGGAATATCAAGCATCTTTCTCCAGGCACTTGTAAAACAATACAGCAGTAAACAATTCAAGTACAATTAGCAGCTACATTGGTGGAGGGGGAGAGAGAAGTCCCACCGCTGGTATTGTCTATGGAATTAATCATGTTTTACAGAGTCGATGTACTGGTTTAGATTTGCAAAGTTAAAAACAGGAGATGAAGAAGTTTCCAATGAACAACGTTTATTCCAGGATGAAATGTAAAACAAATATTTTTTAGGACAGTAAGTGAGGGCAGTGTTTAAAAAATGCTCTTTCAATACATTCATCTCCTTCTTCTTCCTACTGAAGAAACAGATGAACCAAAAAAAATCTGAACAACAGAAGCTTAAGATGACGGCAAGCATTTGTGTTTAAAGCCGGCGGCCCCTCTCAAGTGACACAAATCCGCGTGTTTTCTGCCGTACCTCGGCTGGGAGGAGCGCCTCGCCCAAGCGCACCGTTCCGGAGCTCCTCCGCCCGCCCTGCCTCCCCAGCAGCACGGCGGTGCAGCCGGAGCGCTCCCCCGACGGCCTGCGAGGATGACTCTCCGAGTACGGCGCAAACATCATCTTCGCAAATATTTATTTGCAGCGATTTTCCCCTCTTAATTATTTAAAATATAATGAATTAGACATAAGTACCTTGCCATTACTGTAATTTAAGGCGTTAATTGCTACCGGAGCGGTTCCCGCGCCGATGGGGCGCTTTGCCGAGAGGTGGCGCCGCGGTCCCGGCCCTGCTCGCCGGAGCCCGCCGGGGCGGG
>NW_009190724.1:0-786 GCF_000690835.1 Fulmarus glacialis
CTTCCTTCCTTCCTTCCTTCCTTCCCCCTCTTTCTTTTTCTCTTTTCCGGTCTTCCTCTCCTTCTCTCCTTCTATTTTGCCCATGTACCCCTGGAGCAGAGTAGTTTTCAGTGCTCAAATGATAAAGCTGTGTGTGGAACAGTTATACCTACATGCAGTTCTTTACAATTCTTCTTCTTTTTTCTTGGAGTCTTTTCACAGAAGAAGGTAGTGGCAAAGCAGTGTTCAGTCTGGACTGGATTTTTTTAGGAGGTGTATCAGCGTGTTGTTTTTCCTATCTTGTATACTCTTATCTTTTGTATCTTACGTACTTTGCAACACTAATTGTCTAGTCTGGAAAGTTGGGGTATGATCATTCCTTTGAAACATTTCCACTGTGCTAAGAAAACAGCCTGATAACTGCAATTTATAACTACAAACTGCAAAGTTAAAAATTAGCATGGATGTTGTTGAACCCAAGCTTTAATGCTTGAGTCATAGAGAAGTGTGTATCAGGGAAAAAAAAAGGTCTGTGGGCTTAAATTTGGTTTTTCTTAAACTGTTTGGGAAAGAAATCTTTATTCACGTTAAGGTTTACACATAGAGAGGTACAAACACGGGAAAGCTAGCTTCAGTTTCTGGCAGTAAGCTTTGAGAATATTGCTCTTACCATCTGCTCAGGTTTCCATATCACTAACCTAGAATACAGTGTTTGGTAATCTTTATCTGATTTCACAAAAATGCAGCAGAAAAAACAGAGGAAAGGCAACTGACGTGCTTAGATCCATACAACCTTGACCTAGGGAA
>NW_009190724.1:807-8126 GCF_000690835.1 Fulmarus glacialis
TTTATGGAATTAGTTAAACACTGGAGCAGATTGCATAAGGAGCTCCTAAAACTTTAGTCCTTGGAGGCTTGGGGGATGTGACTGGACAAAGCCCTAAGCAATCTTGTCTAAATTCAGTGCTGGCACCATTCTGAGAAGAAGGTTGAACTGAAAGAACCCCTAGATCCTGTCCGACCTGTGTGAGTCTGGGACTGTAACATGAAGTGCTTACTGTATGAGGGAAGATATATGAATGATAAATGTCATAAAGAATGGTGTGGAACAGGTTATATATTTACCTCTGCCTATTCTTTTTTTTGTATTGCCAGAAAAAAAGTGGTGGTGTAAGTGGAAATATAAATGATTATATGTATCATGTGTATATATATATATATGTATACATAAAAGACCATTAAAAGACAATACTTTTACAAAAAATTTGCTGTAAAGCTGAAAAAATCCCTGGTAGTAAACATTTAAAGAATAATTTTTTCCTAACTTGAAAGGATTCCCCTTTTCTGTGTGTCTTTTTAATATGTTTTTTTTACTATGGTAATGTCATAGACACCCTTGCTTCAGGAAGTGATAGGTTAGCAGCAGGAAAAGGAAGGCATACTTCCCTCCACCCCCTAATCCCCTTTCTGCAGCAATACAAATTAATAGGGCAAGTAAAAGGTGCTTTTTCTCTTCTCTCTATGGCTTGTTGTTGCTGTCAAGCTGTGTAAGGTCAAAGAGTAGACCCCACGGCATCGCTGAGGGGCGGGAAAGAGAGCAGCAGACAGAGAGATGGTATTACATCTGTTGTATTGCTGGCTGCTGAAAACTCCTACAGCAGAAGATCCCAGGGAAGGAATTATGATTCAGATTAAAGACTTTCAAGGTCTTTACAGTGGGCTTTCCTGTGCAAAGCAGTTACGTGTCGTACGTTACGTATCATTACGTGCCGTTGCTTACCCAAAGTGAGATGTAGAATCACACTCATTACAAGAGAGTATCTGCTTTTCTCTGAAGTACTCAGCTTTGACCACGGTCAGATACAAAATACAACATTTGTCTTGTACGGTGTAGTGCTTTCTGTGTTCCCGGTTATTGGAATGCCAAGCGTGTTTTTTTCCCATTTGCTGGTGGATCTCCTCAGGGCTGTAAAAAAGAAAAGATGTTTTAGAGATCTAAATATAAAGGAATGTAATTTTAACATATTGTGTCATTAAGAAATTTAGGAGCTTTTAGGCAGATTCTGAAGGTAGTGGAAAATGAGATGCAGTGTTGCATTAGACATGTTTTTAGTATTTTCCTCTTTTTGTAAAAGCTGTAATTTTCAGAGTTTGGAACCAATCTAATGTCCCTGGAGTTAGAGCTTTTTTGTATCCATTGTCCATTAGGTGAATTACTAAGCCAAGAATGGAATCCATTTATAATGTATAAAATTCTGTAAAATGTCTTAAAAACAGCCTAGGCAGGGAAGAAAGCATCAGGAGTCCATTAAATTTGAAGACAGTGAGTTCTGAGGTTCTTATAATCAGATAATGGGTTTTCGTGCTTTGATAAGAAGCATTAGATATAGGAAGATTTATTTAAAAGTTTGAATTCAATAAAAATTTATACAGAACTAATGCAAAATGCATTCTGTTTGACATTTGAAACAGCTCTCAAAACAGTATTTTGCTTTAAAAAATCCCCATTTCGTTCAGTAATATTTATTATGTTTTAATACAAATTAATAAAAAAACTCTGAAATGATAGCGTCACTGTTAGACTTTAAAGATATCTGTCAGAATCCACTATAAACCTACGTTCTCATGGGATCATAACTTGGACATAAAAATATGCTCTAGGCTAGAGTCTTATTGGGGAAGATCACAGCCGCTGACATATTTGTTAACAATTAAAAGCACGTTTTCTCTGCAGAGAATTCAAATTTTAAAGACCAACTTGTGCTGTTGAAAAATAACCGAGTACGAAGAGAATGACTGATTCTAATACTGCCTGAATAAGGTTTCATGTTTCACAGTGTCTCGTTTAGGTCCATCCTTAGCTGTGCCCTTCTGCACAACTCACCTGTGCTGAGTCTCCTCCAGCAGCGAGGTAGTGGTCTGCAGGCACAGCGGTGGCCAGTACCACTTGACTGGATCTGGTCGTGACAGAAGCTGTCCTTTAAAGCCATGCTGTTCTCAAATTCAACGGATTATTTTTTTGGGAAAGGAATTCCCAAATTGTTCTCTTCAAGTCAGCAGCTGCAGAGGAAGGAAGGCCTCAGCAACGTGTATTTTGGTCAGGAGTGGGACACGGTTTCCAAATATCTGATGAGGACTGGAAGACATAGGGATGAGCCTGAGGTATTGGGTTTGCATTTATTTTTACCTGGTGGCTAAAGACACACTAAGAAGAGGTATCCTAAATAGTTTTTGCTGCACTACTGACTTTTGGTTCCTCTGTGGTTTGGGGTGAATGCTTTCAAGCTTTTTATTCTTTTTACTCTAGGAAGAAGATCCATTTCCCAGTAGGAATCTGTGAAAGTTACAGGCAAGGAAATAATGGATATTTTGGTTTTGGTAATCCCAATGTTAAAAAAAAAAAAAAAAATTGCATTGAAGTTAAAACGGAATTTTCCAAAATTTTCAATGTAGCAAATGCATTTTAATGCCTCAGTCAGCATAGATTAAATATGTTTCATCCCTGCTAATTATATTTTTTCCAAAAACTTCTCTCTTTGGAAAGTATTTAAGCCACCCAAACATATCACTGTTTCCCCTATTTTCTGTTTATTATTCCAAAACAGCTTTGGCTAAATTACAGATGTCCCTGTAGCTCTTCCCTCATTATCCGTATATTGCTTCTACTCAGATCTGAGAGAGGATGCTGAAGGTTTGTGCTAAGCTACAAGCTGAAAACAATGACTGTTTCTAGGTTTTGTTTTGGACTGTTGAGCTGATCACAGGAGATGCAAGCAGTCTAAACGGCAACTTTTGCAAAGCAGTGATTTGGGATGGAGAAGGGTAAAAATCTTCTAGAGAGAGTAGCCACCTCAAGAGATATGTAGGAACTGAGATAATTCACAGAAAGCAACCAGGATGCAGGCAGTGCGTGATTTCCAGGATCCGGAAGCCACAGCCGTAACATGTTACAGGATGTTACAACTGTTAGGTGGTCCTTGATTCTCTATCTCTCTCCTGGGTTTCTGTGTTAACTTACCATATTGTGCTTCTGCATTAGACAGTATAGTAGACACAGTTAAACAATAAAGTTTTCCCTGTTCCCTTTTTGACATTCTCCTTTTCATCCATGCCTTGCTCATTTCAATTTATTTATTTCTTATTTTTTAATTCCTTTATTCCTGGAGTAGAATGCTATACTAACAGTATTTAGCAGACTGACAGACATTTAATGAAGCTTTTTTTTGTACCCTTACACACATATTTACAGTTTTCTGGCTCCTTCAGAGCTCTCATGATGCAGTGGATAAATAATACACGTTTCATAGAAAACATTCATAAACGTAAATTCACCCAAGAGGTTTAAATGACTCCTTGGGGTTAAATGAAATGCATGTTAACGACATTCATGTATGGTAAATAGCATGGATTTTAAAAACCACTCTCTATACATATATATGTAATCCAACATCAGAGCTACGGATTAAATAATAACATGGGTGCCTCTAATAAGCTTTTAATTACAGACAGTAGTTTGTATGTGAATCTGGCACCTTCAGAAATCTATCTTCCGCTATTTGGAATTAACAGGCCTTTTAAACAGTACACCGCCGCTGGGGAGGTCTCAGGGACAATTGTGAAAATGGGACACACTGTCAGTGGAGAGAACAGTGGTGACTCACCAGATGACTGTGACACAGCAGTATCATGATTAGTCATACAAAGCAAATATATCATATGAGATACTTCTATTACAGGGAGAAGGATGTTAGTGACTTCATACAAGGCAATGGAGAGAACTTGTTTGCATATTCCTTCTTGATGTGGTCACCCATGCCCTTAAAACCAAATTGAGCTGGAATGGCTACAGAGGAAGGCTATAGCAATGGGCAGGGGAGTGCAAAATCTCATTCAGGAAAAGGTAAAAGAACACACTTTTCAGCAGAGAAAATGAAAAGTCATTTTCCTACATGTTTTAGCTAGGTATTTTCTGGTTTATTTCATAGCTATTTTTTAACTTGTGGCTATTTTAGCTACCTGTTTACACATTGAATGTATTTTGGAGTTTTCCAGTCACAGCAGTGGGGGCAAGAACCCTTAGAAGCTTTAAAATAGACTTTTAGCATTTCTGAAAGAGATTAGTTGGTGCAGTTGCCTATGATAGCAAGATCCAGAATGTCTATTCTGGGAAGGCTTTTCCACTCTCCTGTGTCTATGTGTTCAGCACCGGATGTAGAATAAAGTACTAACCTGGGGTCCCTTTTAGCTCTCTAGCCAGAGCTCCAAAGCAGATTATAGGAGCTTTGGAAGTTACTGCCAACTGTCCCTAAGAGTCCACATGACATTTGGGCACAATGTGGGAGAAAAAGTTGTGCTCCACCCCCTCTCACTACCTGCTGGAGACACAGGAACTACCTACAGCATCTTAACATATTCTGGGATCTCCTACACGCAAGAGACAGCGAACTCCCCCTCAAGGGGGGTTCTTCACAGTTTGTACTTCCTGGCTAGAAAAAAATAACACCTGCTTCTTTGAAGATTGTTAATAACAGCTTTTAGGTCTCTGGCATTCTTTTTTGTTCTCTTTTCAGTTACATAGGGTGTGTTAAGAAGAATAGAAAGCAAAGAAAGGAGAAAACCATGATAATTCAGGCAACACTTGTGAATCCTGGCTAACATTTCCTCTTTAATGCATGCTGTTTTAAAACTAATGCTTTAACAGAATGTTTTTTCTTTGCTTTTATGATTGGGTTACAGTGATACTATTTGTGTTACGATTTAATATGTTCAGGTGGCCTGGATCAACAACCTTCCGATTAAGAGAAGTGGCCAGTCTTACAATAATGCACAACAGAGGCAGAAAAGAGTATGCTCTGCTTTTGGCTCTGCCAATGTAGCAAGAGGAAGATTCAGAAATTAGAATATGTCTACAAAGACATCTCCCTTCAGCTTCTCATAGGAACTCTGTCGGTAGCCTCACACCTTGTCTCTGAGTCTGGAGAGCATATGCCGCTTGCGGAGGGCAGCATGCCACCAGCCTGTCACTGAAGGAGTACAAGCCCCAGATGTGCCTCTGAGAGCCGTTGCCACCTCTCTCTCCCCTTCCTTCCCAGGAAAGCACCAGCAGCCTAGTGAGCCAGAGCTGCAGTGCTTTGGTGACAAACTATAACATGTAGCATAGAGTGATGTTTGGACACTTAAAAGCATTAGCTGCAGTGTAAAGCCCTGCTCCTTGACCTTTACTTTTACTATTGTACAGGTACAGACCTCCAGGTCTACAGCCCAGTCTGGGGCAGGAAGGGGCGGTGGGTGAAGAGGAGCCACCCTCCAAAATGCTGGTGGGAGAAAAGGTAAGAGTAGGACTTCTACCTCGTAGTTTAAACTTTAGTAACACAAGATTTTCAGCATAATAAAGCCAAACTTTGTGAGACCTACAATACATTACGAGATAAGGCACATACCATTTTCCTTTTTGGGAAGGAGATGAAAAAGATAATGAACTACCTACATTAGGTGTTCGTCATATAATTTAGTGTACACTGTGTAAAGATACTATGCTACTGCATAGTGAAGATGCCATAAGAACCTCAGTAGGTTATTGCTCAAAAGGTTCAGTACATTTAAGCTGTATTTTATCCTCCAATCTGGTTTTGACACTAAATGCCAGAACCTCAGTGTCCTGGGATGTCTTTAAGCTGTCTCCCATCTTCCATTTAGCTGTTTGCCGGACTTTCTACAAAGATCTATGAAGGCTAGAGTCAAAACACTGTGGGAACAGACATGTGAAACAGTCTAAGCAAAATAAGTAATATTATTCTTTTTGTGTATGAAATAATAAAAATTTACAGAAAGCAACCTCAAGTTGGGTACATGTACAAAACTATGCTTAATCTTTTTACTGTATGATATACGTCTCTATATGGAAATGTTTCCCTTTCCCCCAACTTCTTTCTGTTGGGTTTTTCATCCCGAAGACCTTTTTCAGCAGTGCTCTTTGAAAACTCTATCATACCAGTAAATATTTTCTGCTTTCCTTGTCTTCTCTCCTTTCACTGAAACAATATCCTTTTATACGAGCAGGCTTCAGATGGAAGAAAATGCGGTGCCAGAATCTTTGTGACGTAATTGGAAAAAATTGTGCTACTTAATGTGGGCTTTACAAGATGCATGGGCTCTTTTTTCTTTAATGTATAGCCTACTATTACTCCCCAATGTAAGGGAAGATGTTATGCTACAAATTGAAAAATGGTGCATCTACTGTAGCTTCAAATAAAACTCAAAAGAAAATGTAATTTGATAACTTCAGAAGATATGCTGTTTTCTCCTCTTTTAGGTAAAGCAGACCATTACACTGACTGTATGCATTTAGAGCACATACAGAAGTAGATTCTCACTGTTCAAGGCCTGATTCTCAGTCATACTAAATTCTGTCTCTGCATGTTTTCCTGGGCAAGTTGTATGTGGAAGATACAAAAATGGAATGAAGTAATCATTAAGAGTGTCCATAACTATGGTTTCACATTGTTGTGATGGGTTGACCTTGGCTGGACACCAGGTGCCCACCGAGCAGCTC
Organism: Fulmarus glacialis; assembly: GCF_000690835.1. Lineage (NCBI taxonomy): Eukaryota > Metazoa > Chordata > Aves > Procellariiformes > Procellariidae > Fulmarus > Fulmarus glacialis. The sequence goes on from NW_009190724.1 coordinate 7,513, forward strand.
CACCACTCCCTCTCCTCAGCTGGACAGGGGAGATAAAATATAATGAAAGGCTCATGGGTCGAGATAAGGACAGGGAAAGATCATTCATTAATTGTCATCACGGGCAAAACAGACTCAACTCAGGGAGATTAGTTTAATTTATTGCCAATCAAATCAGAGTAGGAAGATGAGAAATAAATCCAAATCTTAAAACACCTTCCCCCCACCTCCCTTCTTCCCAGGCCTAAATTTACTCCTGAATTCTCCACCTCCTCCCCCTGAGCAGTGCACGGGGAGGGGAATGGGGGTTGCAGCCAGTTCATCACATGTTGCCTCTGCCGCTCCTTCCTCCTCACACTCTTCCCCTGCTCCAACGTGGGTCCCTCCCACGGGCTGCAGTTCTTCTTGAACTGCTCCAGCGTGGGTCCCCCATGGGGTCACAATTCCTGCCAGCAAACCTGTTCCAGCGTGGGCTCCTCGCTCCATGGGTCCATGGGTCCTGCCAGGAGCCTGCTCCAGTGCGGGCTTCCCACAGGGTCACAGCCTGCTCCAGCGTGGGGTCCTCCACGGGCTGCAGGTGGATATCTGCTCTACCATGGACCTCCGTGGGCTGCAGGGGGACAGCCCGCCTCCCC
>NW_009190724.1:8276-18649 GCF_000690835.1 Fulmarus glacialis
CCCCATCGCTGATGGGCTCAGCCTTGGCCAGCGGCGGGTCCGTCTTGGAGCCAACTGGCATTGGCTCTGTCGAACATGGGGAAGCTTCAAGCAGCTTCTCACAGAAGCCACACCTGTAGCACCCCCACTACCAAAACCTTGCCACCCTCTCCTGGTTTTGGCAGGGATAGAGTTAAATTTCTTCCTAGTGCTGTGTTTTGGATTTAGTATGAGAAGAATGTTGATAACACACTGATGTTTTCAGTTGTTGCTAAGTAGTCTGCTAGTCAAGGACATCCAGCTTCCATGCCCTGGAAGAAGCTGGGAGGGAGCACAGCCAGGACAGCTAGACCAGCTGGTCAACGGGGTATTCCATACCATGTGACATCATGCTCAGTATATCAATGGTAGGCATGTTCCAGGAAGTAGCGATCGCTACTTGGTTATTGGTCAGCACAGGTGGTGAGCAATTGTATTGTGCATCACTCATTTTGAATATTTTATCATTATTATTATTCTTTTCCCTTTTCTGTTCTATTAAACTGTCTTTATCTCAACCCATGAGTTTTACTCACTCTCACCCTTTCCGATTCTCTCCCCATCTCTCCCCAGCGGGGGCGGGGGGAGTGAGGGAGCGGCTGCATGGTATTTGGCTGCCTGCCAGGTTAAACCATGACATACACAAACCCAGTACAATTGTTAACAATTCCCCCCAAATGGAATAATTTAAAGAAAGTGATCCTGCAGAACTAGTTACAACTAAGGAACTGAGGTAAGGAAAAATTTAACAATTTGCAGTTACTCTTTAGTTGCAGTTTGGCTGCACCTCCGTTCTTCAGAATCTCTTCTCTCATCCTTCAGATAAGTGTATTTGTTTCATCAGTTTGATGCAGTTACCAATGCTGTTTTCTCTGTTAAGCACAGGCTGCTTTTTTGAAAATGAGTCAAAACACTTTGGGAAACACATATTTTGTGGCCTAAGAGCCTTTTAAAAATCCTGGATAAAAAGGCCATAACTGTATCATCAGGGTAAGTAAATTCCTTCTACATATTATAATTAAACTGATGAAAATATAATTGCATAAGGTGTGAGTTTTGTGTAGAGGTCTTTTTTATTACAGGTCACCTTTATAGCTGCTCTCATCGTCTATACCAACACTTAAATTATGACAATGGGTCTATTGTTACACAATTGCATGTTGCCAAGTAGAACGATAAACACAGAAAGTGACTTTTGCACACAGCAGATCCAGAGATTAATTTCAGTTTTTGGTTCCTTCTGGCAGAGTGGCTCCCAGTGCTGTAGGCAAATTATTCCAATGGCAAATGGATGCTGATCCAGGAAAAGCCTGGTTTAGCTGCATGGCAAAACAACCGGGATTTAAACAAGTAGTAACAGTTTAGTTTAAAAGTTTAGGTAGTACTACTTAATCTATTACTAGGTTACATCTTATTACTACAGCTACTTTTTAAGGATGATTGAATGACCAAGAATCATGTTGACTCAGGGCATTTGACTTTCATGAAAACAAAAACCCTCTCAAGCAAGTGTTCACATATAGTCACTGTAACTAGGGGAGAGATCTGCTAGACAGAGGAGTTATACCAGCATATGTCATGAAAACTAGGGAAGAGAGACTGCTATTAGCGCTTTAAGAACGAAAGAACAGAAGAATATTTTAGCTGTGGTAGAGTTACTGTAATGTAATAGTAATGGTTGTTAGCAGTACTGTGTCTTAAAAATGCCTACAGCCTGCTACAGGGTAAAATATACAATGCAATGAGTTATGCAGCTATGCTATTTCCAAAAACTTAAAATGTTGTCATTTCTGAGGTACAAATAATCACCTCCATTAACCCTCTAACCTCAGTTTCATTAGTACGGATAGAAAGAAGCCCCTTCTAGACCAAAGCAGGGGTCCTCCCTGCACTGTGTCCTGTGTTCAAGAGTGACTGGCAATTGATGTTTTGAGAAGGAGTGTTAAAACTGGGTAAGCAGATAGTAACATTTTATTCAGTACATTCTCCCAGATTCTATCAAACTGAAGCTTGAGCACTCCTTAATGAAAAGGTAATATCTGCATATTTGTTTATAATAGTCTTTTGATTTTTTTCCCATTAAATTCTTTAATAACTTTTTGACCATAATTGTATTTTAGGCATCTTTTTAGGCAACGTCTGGTGGCAGAATTCCACAGGTAAATTGTGTGCTTTGAAAAAGTGGTTACTTTTGCTTGTTTACAATATATTATTTCAAAATTGCACAGGGTTTTCCTGGCTCTTCTATAATGAGAGGTGGTGCATAATCATTCTTTCGTTACGTTCTCCATGCATTAATATTACCAACTTTTATAATAATGTCCTGTCTACTTCATCTTTTCCAAAATGGCCTAAGTTGCTTATTTCATCTCACGGGGAGACATCTCAGATCTCTGATTACCTTTACTGCACTTTGTGTCATTTCCTGTTCTACTCTCTGCTTTAAAGGAGGAGTATAGGTCCAGAACCACTCTACAATCAACATGTGACCTTGCCAAGGATTTATAAACACATTTTCCATTTTCTGTTCATGTCCTAATATTCTCAACATTTTATTTGCTTATTTGGCTGCTGTAGAGCACTGGATTGACATTTTCAGAGAATTACCCAGAATGATACTGAGTGCTAACAGTCAATTCAGAAGCCATAATTGCATAAAAGCTCAACACTGTGCCCATCATTCTATGTTACAAATGGAAATACTTACAAAAATAAAAGTGGTTGCAAATCTTTTGATTTTGAATTAATTGATCCCCATTGAAATGAAGACAATTAGAAAATTAAGATCATAGAATTGTAGAATATCTCAAGTTGAAGGGACCCATAAGGATCATCAATTCCAACTCCCAAGATTCTAAATTTAAAATCACTTTCTGCTACTAAAACTAATAACTTAAAATATTTTTTCTTGTTGTAATCAAACTGGTTTTAGTTATGCTGAAAACGTACAGGCTAACAAGCTTAGAATCTATGTTACACACAGATTCTTTTAAATTTCGTAACAGTGGAAATAGAGTGCTAAATTTGCGTTGACAGTGATAACTGGAGAAAAGAAGTCTCTATTCAGGCATATAACTTTCTATTAATTTGTTCTTCTCAGAAGCTACAACATTTTGGCTTTGTCTATGGCAGGATCAATGTTGCTGTTAAAGAACATCAGGTGTAGTTTGGTAAGGACAGATAAAACACCAATTTAAGAAGAATCTGACGCAACACAGTGATATGAAAGATAACTCAAATATGCATGACAAGGCTATTGTCCACACCTGGTCTTAAGAAATTATTTGTCAGATTATACCCCTCTGGTTTTCATTCTCACTTCCAGCATGAAGGTCTTTAGGATTTTCCTTGCTGTCTGCAGTATTTTTTTTCAGATAAATGATCAGTAAAATCATACAAGTGACCATTTCTCTACTGCCCAGTCCTGTCTTGGATGGGATCTTTGGCTGCTGCTGTGACAGAGAGTCCTAATCTTCCAGAAACCATAGGAATAATGCAGGTAAATTCAGTGGAATAACTCATCAGATTGAATTTAAACACATATGCAGTGTTTTTACTAGACTGAGGCGTGCATACTGAATAACAAAAGAGATGGTGTGGATTAGAGAGCTACAGAGGTATTTAAAATATGAAAATATTAATTTCTCCCCTGACAAAATCAAAATTTGCATTATTCTTTCCACACAATCTTGTTGCTGTGCTCTGTGATCCAAACCATGTTGTCAACTGGCCTATTTAATGCTACACAAACTTCAACACATTTGACTACATGTATCCCACGCATTCAGCCATACCAAACGAGAATTCAGCATATGGTAAGACCAAAACTAAAACTAAAAATGACTATAAAAACAGTATGACATAAATTCAAAGAAGTACGATGGAGAAATAAATTAAAGTTTTACTGCAGTTAAAATAGTTAAAACATGAGTGTGGCAGATCAAAACTCTCCTGACAATCACCATTACACAACATTCAAAACAATTTAATTGTAGGCTTGACTTTCTAAACTTTGACTTGGGCTACAGTCTTGGGAATTTGGGGCAAATTATTCCAGCACTACAGAAAAACGTTCTCAGAAAGTCAGAATATATGCAAGAATTTGGGGAAACAAATAAAAATGGGAATGCAAAACTAGATCACTATGTCACAGACTGTCAGATTGCCCAGCCTCAACCTTCAGCATAGCTGAAATTGTCAGGAACAGAACTGGGCACTCTTGGGAGCTTTTTTCAAGAGTGCAGCAATATCTATTTCCATTTTCAGCTTGGTGAATGACTACTCCAGCGGTAAGAAAGCTTCAAATTTCCCCATGTATGTGGACCCAGGTTCAGCGAACTCTCTTCCCATTTTGTAGTGAAGCACATGCATCTAATACTTTCAGATACTTCTTTTCTTAATTGTCAAAGTGCAATAAATTAATAGTCATAGTTTTATCATCCATGGATTCTTTTTCACTGAAACTCCAAGGCTACGTTCTATATGTTTGTTCTATATTTATTTCTATAAGTATTCTATATGGCTTTCATTGCTTGCACAGGCAGACATAAATTAACTTGCAGTATCACTTTAGTGACCAACACAGACAGTGAGAAAGAGATGTGGGTCACTGTGTTTTCAAGACATGAAAATAACACAGATTGGACAATTATTTTCTTCTTTCTATATAGTAGAAATAAACTGTTGGGGCAAATATAATTTGTCAGGAAGAGAAGCAGGGTTGGGAATCATTCTAACATTGTTTGTATCAGTGTTCACTGATAGTAATTTTATAATCTCCTCATCTCTTTCAAATGTTTACCAGTTATTGCATAGTTACCATTAAATTTTCCCCGTTGTTGAATAAGGACTTCCGGAACACTGCTATAAAGATGCAAAGGACATAAACCACAAATTGTACGTTATTTAACAACCATCGGCGTCTTTTTTTGCCAGACAAATTGAAATACAGGAAAAGAAATACTTAATGTCTAGAAAAAAATGAGTATCATGGTCAGATACACATGCAAAAAATAGGGTGTCAGCTGGATGAAGCAGTTCATATGTGGTTTTGGCCTACTGCAAGCGCTAGGAAATGTTGCTTTGCTCTTCCTCTATTACTGTGGGTTGAGATCTCACCGTGTTGCAGTCGTTGAAGGTATTACGGAAGTGAATTGATGGTTATCGTGGCTCAGCTGATGAGTGGTAACTTACTAAGCCAAAACAGCCTGATGGCTCAGCTGAGCTTAGTAGGCAGAATAATGTACAGCCTTTGTTTATTCTCAGAAACCTAAAAACATTTAAGCTCATATTTTCAAAAATTTCCTAAAAAAATTACAAAATTAATGGAGAAAGGGTGTTCAGATTTCTAGGCTGGCTTTGCAAATCTCTCTCATGTAGGGCTTGTATCAAAAGGAGGACACGAGCATTTTTTAGAATGCCCCCTCCGCACTTCTCTGCTTCTTCTCTTTCCCAGTAAGGCTACATGATCCCGTTGCCCCCAAATGAGCAGTGAGCCTATTTAATTTAATTAAAAGTATAAACTCCATACATTTCTTTGACTCTGTTGAGGATAAAACGACAGCATCGTCATTTCCCAACAGTGAAAGCAGCACCCCGACACTAGGCACCTCTCAACAGTCCTTCCCAGGGTAATTATGCCAGATCCTGCATATTTCTGAACTGTGTGCAGCAACATAATGTGCCCTTCTCCCCTCTCTTCTTGCTCTTTCCCCACACCCCCACCTCGCTGCCTCTCCCTTTCATTGAAATGGCACCTAGAGAACAAATTGCCTCCTTTGTCTGAAGCCTGCCTGTTCACAGTGGGGCTCTTGATCTGAACAAACCCGAAGACGTCAGGCTGTATAAACACTCGGGGAAAGATATGGTTCGTAAAGGTTCCCACTCTGGAAAATTATACGCTACTTTCAAAATGCTTTGCCACATTTAAAAGTGTAATTATACCCTTCTCCTTAATGACTGACGTGGCATATGTTTTAGCTGACTTATGACAGTACACAGAAGCACACTGTACATTTGGTAGCAACAGCTAAAAGATGACGGGAACAACATCTGAACCTGTCTGTTAACATTGCCCAAGTATTTTTGAACACAAAGTACACCTAGTGCCAGTGCTGGTCCTCTCCCCTGCCCTTCTTCTATATAATAAATGACATTGTCCTTTTTTTCTCCAGTCTGCAATCTGTGTCAGCTTAGCGCTTCCAATCCTGCTTCAGGATTTTTGCTTTGTTTTTTTTTTCTATTTGTAATTTTTCTTCAATATTTTCTGAATGCTCATTTAGTTGTGGGGGGGGTGGTGGTGGTGGAAGAAATCTTGTTAGCAGAAATGTTGTGCACGTATTGTAGATCTGAGTTTCAGCCTGGAATAAATTTTAATAGGTTGGCTTTAAAGAACAGAGGATGGAACAGAGATTTAATAACAATATTACAGAGCCTTTCAACCCTAGGCCAGTGGCTGAATATGTGACCAAAGGTGTGGTGGCTGAAAATCATTATGCCTTAGTGGCTGCTACATGGGGTTATGAAATGACGAGGTGGTCCCAGCCTGACTGCCACCAACCAAACATTGCTGTTGCAGTCACTGCTACCTCCTTGGCAGTTTTGGGGAGGAATTAAAGAGCTGAATGTGGATGGAAAGGATCTGTCCTCTTTCAAGGTGTGTAGGATGTTCCTTTGCAGACTGCTGAGGAAATACTGTCAGGTTGCTCAGCCCAGGGAGTGAACAAAAGCAAGCTTTCGGCACTCTGGGGAGGAGCACAGGCACAATGAATGCAGAGTGTCGCCTAAGCCACAGCTGCCAGAAAGCTTTTAAGATGTTAACATAAATGGAACAAGGCATTCGTTTCATACTTTGTGAAAAAGGCACTAAACAAATATAGGATCATATGGTCTTTTACTCTCTGGGCCTCCAGGGTTGGGAGATCTACTGAGAAGGAGTTCAATCTCTTGGGGGAGAAATTGCCTTGCTTCACTTAACAGCTGTTCCTCTGGCATTTCTGAAGCATGCACTAGAGAAAGTAGAAAACAGTACAAGTTCTTCTCAAAAGTTTCGGTCTTGCTAAAGCAACAACATGGACAAAAAATACTGTACAGAAATATTCCTGGTCATCTCTGCTGCTAACACACACATTCACTAGACCGTCCTCCTCAGCTAACACTCTCCTAACAGAAGCATTTCTGTTTCTTATTAACAATTCACACACATGGGCAACTGCTTAGAACTAAAGGAGCAACTAATTACCTAAACTGACAAAGCTGACAGTGCACATTTAAGTAAGACAGGACATTAGTCTAGCCAGCAGAATCAATGTGTTTTTCCACTTGTGCATCGTTGTTACATGGTGTTACTCTTTTCAAGGTTAGTTAAAAAGTTTTGGTATTTTCTATACCCAAACCACAGACTCTGGCATTTCTTTCTACCAAAATGCAAAAACCTCAGTTTCCTAGTCATAATAATTCAAATCCACAGTGCCTTTTGTAAATCCTCTCAAGGACAAAGATCTAATAAGAGATAACCCGAAATACATTTCTTCAGGATATAAACACTGTTCAGCAAAGTTTGAGGAGATAGCCACATGATGATTCCCCCTTCATCAGTGTATCTTTCAGGCAACATACAACCCAGGAACCCAAAATATAAGTTGATGTCTGAGGAAAAGAGATTCGATTCAGAGTTGGTGTGGGGTTGTATAGCTCAGCTGAATTCAGTAAGAAGTAATACCTTACTCAAGGTAAATGATCAAAACAAAATTATATATCATTTATACTAGCTTTTGCATAAGCATTATGGCATCAGCGAAGTTGCCTCTCACAGCCTTTGAGAACAGAAAACCAGTAAGCTTGGCTGGGACTAATAGTGATTATTTGCTTGGACAAGCCAATCAATCAGCGGAATGGATCTAACTCACTTCTAAGGCAGAACTGGGAAATTTTGCATTCTCAGTGGTCGGTAGCCATGAACTGTTCCAGAACAGCTTTCTGGGGTCAATCTCATTTTGTGCCATGCAAAAGTCAAACAAAATTAATGCTTCCCACTAACAATGTCCCACTGCTCAGAGAATAACGATTCCCTAAAGTATGCTAATTTATTTACTGCTTTCACTGACCTTAGTGGAGTTAAAGTAGTATGTATTTGAATATCTCTGATCAGCTCATAGGTAATTAAAAATGCCCCTGAGAAAATACTTTTCCCTTTCAAAACCAGTATACACTTGAAGCATTACCTTGGCAAAAAATCACAAATAGCATCAAGTTTAGTTAGAAGAATCAGAACTTATTTTATTGCAGCATTTGCCTTTGCACATCTTTAGATAAGAAGGTGACTTCTAAGAAAGGTGTTTTATTATACGAATTCTTCAACTGTGGATAAGAAATTGGGTTATCTTATACTTTTTATATGTTTGGCATTTTATCTTTAAAGCACTTTAAAACACTGCATTAGAAATTATAGTTCCATAGACATGTAGGTAACTAGGATAAGGATAATTCATACAGAGCCTGAAACAAGAGAACTAATTTAATAAAATGAGTGTGAGTAGGCAGTATTTAGGATTTTCTCCTGTGCATGCTCAAAATGCTGCATAAATTCAGCTTGTGTGTGAGGTAGTGGCCTGGTCATTTTTCTAATACCTTGCATACTTGTAGCAATGCAGCAGTACAAACAGAAGCCTCAGGTATTCACCGTCCGGTATTCACTTCTGTTGGTACCCAGCGAGCTCTGAAGGCTCTCCGTGTCTAAGAAAAATTGTAGGTTGTGTTGACTTATCATGGACCAAAACAGTAAAATTCCAGTCACTTATTGGTATGGGTTTGTTTTTTGCCTAGCTATTTAGTATGTACCCAATATGTGACCTAAGCTACAAAAATCCTGAGGAATTTAACTGCAGATTAAGCTTTTAGATGTCTTTGTGCGCTAAAAGAACACACTGTCTACAGTGCAGATAAGGGTTACATCCTATTTTAGCATTTTCAGTACAAAGCCAGAAATGCAGAACCACTTGACATGTAGTGCTGAGTCAGTGCAAACTCTCTCTGTTCCTTCGAACTAATTTGAAATACTTTTGAAGGGGTAATTTTCTCCTGATAGACTTTAGGGTAACTTCAGTATGATCTGTCTTCCCCTAGCTAGTGTATAAAGCTGGAACAAACACCATGTGTGTGCTTTTGCTAAAGCCACATAAATATGAGAATGTGTTCACATCTAATGCAGAGTGATTGCTAGCATGGAGATGCAGCATTAATGATGGAAAAAGAGCTTCAGCTTACCTCATCTTAGCATAGTTTCCATGAGATACTTGCTCATCACCTCTAGAAGGGAATATAAGCATACTGAAATCAATAATGAACACTGCCAAACACAATCAGGTTTAATGTATACTTTGATAATTCAGTTTAAAGAACAAAGCCAAGACTTTCAAATGAGATTCCCCTAGGGACTAATATGATGTTTTTCTCTGTGAGGTCAATGTTCAGAGATTTTGGAGGTCTTTTCCACCAGAAATGCTTGGAATTTTCCTGTAAAGAAGCAGGCATTGGAAACACCCTCATCACACCCTATCATATCATGTATAAGATGATTCTTCATACCCAAATTCCATTAGTTTTGAAGATTTACCTTCTTTTACATTCATTTTGAAATCTTTTCAGGCCTGAGTTTAAACGTCAGGCAGTTCTATCTGGAGTATCTGTTGAAGAGATGTTTTCTTCTGCTGTGCCTACCAGCCTTTTGCATAATCTCCTCCTTTTTCAATACTGAGAGTTGGTACGCAGAGAAGTGAGGTGGAGGAACAGAGGTTTGCTGTGTACTTCTACCTCTTTTTATCAGCCCATAAATTGCATCTGTTCAAGGGGAAATCTGCCCAGGCCTTACCCAGGCTACAGTACTGCATGTGCTGGTATTTATAGCAATCTTTAATAGCTGTGTCCTGGTTTTGGCTGGGATAGAGTTAATTTTCTTCCTAGTAGCTGGTAGTGCTGTGTTTTGGATTTAGCATGAGAACAATGTGGTAATACACTGATGTTTTAGTTGTTGCTAAGCAGTGTTTATACTAAGTCAAGACTTTTCAGCTTCCCATTGTCTGCCAGTGAGGAGGTGCACAAGAAGCTGGGAGGGAACGTAGCCAGAACAGCTGACCCAAACTGGCCAAAGGGATATTCCGTACCACATGATGTCATGCTCAGTATGTAAACTGGGGGGCGTTGGCCGGGGGGCAGCGGTCGCTGTTCAGGGACTGGCTGGGCATCAGCCAGCAGGTAGCGAGCGGTTGCATTACTTGTTTCCCCTCTGCCCCGCCCTGGTTTTGTTCCTCTTTCTCTCCCGTTGTTTTACTTTTCATTAATAATAATAGTAATAATAA